>NC_092862.1:104723727-104803936 GCF_032062135.1 Pyxicephalus adspersus | reverse complement strand
CCCCCCCCCCCCAATACGTGCCCTATGAAGAAATTCTCCATTTATGACTGTTTAATAAAACCAAATTTAAAATATATGACGGTATATGAATGTATCCTATATATTTCACACAAATGCAGATTTCTGTAAAATCAAGTAGGATCTTAAACAATCAGACTGTAATACACAGCTATCCATATCCTATACATAAAATCTTGGTGGTATCTTTTTTATTGTCATTGGTATTTTCCTTAGTATGCTTTATTTTCCATTATATAACCAAGTACAAAATTATGCTTACACTTGAATTTTTGTGAGTTCAGTTTGGAAGAATATATGCATTTAATCAGTTAAAAGATGAAGCAATTAGTGTTGCCATGGATACCATTTCAATTTCAGTAAAATGCTGTTGTATTTGTGGCCTAGAAAAAAAATATATATATATATATATAATGATTTCTATAAATTATGCAACGCAAATTATATTTAGTCTATCAGTATCATTTTGTATTCGACGAGAGTCATTTTAAAAGAATATGGATTTAATTCTCATGGTTATGATTTGTCATATTAATACAGATATATTTTTAATATACAAAACTGGGATACTTGCCTAATTTCAGATATGATCTATTTAAAAAAGAAATCTAAACATTTAATATTTAGATTGTCTGTAGCTTAGCAAATGTTAACATGCCTGTCCCAGACATTTCTTATATTCAGAAAGATGGGATTTCATTCATCCTGTATCATATGTGTGTTTTTAGTTTACATTCACCACAGACTTCATATGTTCCACTAAAAGCCTCATAATGTTAAAGTATAAGCTTTGTATGAAACTGCTTCCAACTACAATATTTTTACATTGACAAACATAAGCATGGGCACTGATACTGAAAATTGGCACTGAAACAACATAAAACATATTCCATGATTTAGCTTAGGTGTTCTGTAGGTCTCAAATATATTATAGAAAAGGACAGTTTATGTTCTTGTTGATAACTTCAGTTTACTATAATAGGTGATCAAACAGGTACGAGTTTTATATTCTTCATAGATAAATATGTATTACAGTCTGACTTTGTGTTACATTTGGGTTTGAGTTACATATGCAAACATGTAGTCCTGCTGGGAAAATAGTAATCCAGTAGTACAGTCTATGGCACATTGCTATGTACTGCTTTGATAACATCATATTGGTCATTACAGTGGACATTTTTTATACCACATACCAAAGACATTCAAGTATGTACATGTTTTTAACCAGCAGTAAAGTTTTTTTAAAAAAAACTATCCCTTGCCTGTATACTTGCAACCGATGTGGTGCAATTCAGTTTAATTCAATCAATCATTTGAAACTAATGAATTAGTTCACAACTAGTGTTCCGATTTGGGCTACATTTGGTTTATTTCTATTAGAAGCCAACAACCAATTCTTCAATCACCAAGGATAACACTGAATGATCTGCAAAGGTCCACAGCTGAGAGAAGAGTATCTTTGCTTAGTTATTTCTATCTTCTAAACTGGTGACTCCACAGAGCAGTGTCCAGATAAAAACTGCTTAAGGAAAAACACAATTTTGGCAATTGATACAAGGACCTGGTGGATTCCCACAAGGGAATTGAGGTTTGACGGAATGCTCTTTGAGAATGAAGCCCTTTGAATTTGCCCAGCAGCATGTGGCACATAAGAAGGTTCTCTAGTCAAAATTGTACTAAAATTGATTTTTTTCACAATCATGGGAAATGCCATGTGCGGTGCAAATCCAACATTTCCCATCGTCCCAAGGACACCATTCCTGAAGAAAAAACATAGTGGATTTATGTTTGCATGGCACTGTAATTCAAAAAGTTCTCATTACTTCAAAAATGATGTATGATGCAACATAAACCACCCTCTTTTCAGCTACCCACGCTCTCCTACTCAGCAGTGGCTTGGAAGATTTCAAGCTTTGTGAACTCTAATGTTAACACAGAGCAGGCAGATTGGGAGGGAGTAACAGGCTGAACTCAGCTGCTAAAATCATAGCTTGGAACAACTTCAGTGCATTTGCTGTGAGGATGAATTTTACCACAATGCAGCTACAGGGGTTAGTGAGGGTTTAAAAAACACTTTTTAAGTTTTTTACGTAGCTTGAACAAAGTCTATATTGAACTAAAAAAGAGTAGATAGAATATTTTAAAAAAGATTGGAAATACAGATGAGATTAATGTGTTTTAGGATGGAAAGGTAGACAAAGTAATATATAACCATCACATTTAAAAGTCCCTCGTGCCTCCCATAAATAATATATAGTGCAACATAATGCAGTCTCTATTTTCTTTTTCATTATAAATAACATCAGAGCATTCTTTGTCACATAGTTTAGAAAGACACCACTTGTTCCTGGCTGCTGTCATTTATGACATGTTGCCATGCTCCACTTTCACCGACTCTCTTTGAAAGACCTCAAGTGTGCCCTGCATAGAAAGAAGTCTGCATCATCCTGACAACTCCCAGTGAGAATTTCTATCTCATAGAAGCAGCACTAATAACTCTTTTCTCCAACTTCACATCCCATCTGGGAGGCTGATATCAGCAGTTCACAAGAAATCCCAGTCTGAAAATCCACAATCGTATTACCAAGTTGTGTCACTTGCTTATAGTAACATTCAATTCATGCTTTTATTTTCCAAAAGTGGTTTTGTAAATAGGAGAACATTGTGTTATTAAATATACTGTTGTACAATGCATAATTTGTGTTTCTGACACTGGTCATGACCAGTCAAAATCATCATAGCAGTTTGATCTTTACTAGTCACAGAGTTAATTTGGTATCTGTTTAGTAAATGCAAAAAAATATCTTTTTTCCTGGTAAATATCTAATAGATTTGTAACTTCATGTGATCTCTGCCTGTGCTGCGTGGTTATTAGGCAATGATCTCAGTTCTCTCTGTGAACTACAAAACGCCTAATATGTTATAGAGATGATACAAAAGAAAGGTGTTTTATTGCCTCAACACACTTCCTTATCCAGGGCAACCACCCTGCTTCTCTGTTTATGCATCACTGTTGCTGATGCTAAATAATCTGGCAAACCTATAATGGATTTCTTGTAAGTCATTTCCTATTAGTTAGCAAATGTTTTCAATCCTGGACCAGGTTCATTCCAGCTTTGCCATATTACCCAGATTCTCCCATGTTAGTCTATCTTTTCCAGTCTTGGAAAGCTTTAATAAACCAGACCCTGTGCATGTATTTGATCTGCCAGACTTTGTGATTAGTTCATATTTCAGAGGGGTGCAGTAAAACAATTACTCAAGCTCTTTACCTGTTACACCTATATTTCTGAACCATTCAGGACTCTTGACATTAGGATATGGTGACAGTTTTTAAACCAGACTCTGCTAACTACTAACTGCCTTAGATTTAGTTAAATAATCAGTTCAATGGAAATGCCATTAGTCGTATTAGTGGCCCTCTAACAAGCATTCACAAAGCTTTTATCAAGTTTCAAGCACTCTCCATGAATCTCATGAAGCACTTTTAGCTCTAGTCTAGAGAGGTAAGTGTCTGCTTTTGCTTTAACCAAACTTTTATAGGCAACAACTAGGAAACTTCCAGCAGTTCTGATTAAGAAAGCTGCTCCAACCTTGCTGAAAGCTTTGTAAATGCTTTGGGGAATATTTTTCAGCTTTAGAAGCTAAAGTCTTTGTGAATTAAAATTAATGCTTAGCTTCTTAGAGTGGACCTATCACCACATTTTTACTTTATATAAAATGGTAGATAATCCCTTATTATAAAGTAATAATGTGTCTGCTTTTTTGTTCCCCTTAAACGCTTTAAAAAAAGAGGAAGCCCCTCCTTTCTTTTTTTATTGTTGCGATGGTAAAAACTAATTGGGAAACCACAGCTCCTGGGAAACATACATCATGTAAACTTTATTTTTACATTTATAGGTGGAATGTCACCTGATCTCGTGCCTGCGCAAGATCGTCTGACGTAAGCAGAACCCGGAAGAAGATGGCCCACTGGTTCCTCCTTACCAAAACGAAGAAAGAATCCAGGACAGGGACCCAATCAAATCC
The DNA here is from genome assembly GCF_032062135.1 of Pyxicephalus adspersus. Taxonomy (NCBI): domain Eukaryota; kingdom Metazoa; phylum Chordata; class Amphibia; order Anura; family Pyxicephalidae; genus Pyxicephalus; species Pyxicephalus adspersus. Next base: position 104,799,889 of record NC_092862.1, on the reverse strand, counting down.
AATTGCGGAGGGATCGAGGGAAGTACAGTGAAAGTAAATATAATTTTTTAATTGTAAAAAGTGTAAGTTCTGCTTTAATTATGTAATTAATATTGTATTTCTGCTTTCTTTATATCATAACATTTCTACAATTCTGTGAAATAGATAGGGTTATACAAATGTAAGGGTATATATATAAAAAGACAACATTCTAAAAAAAAAACCTGGCTGTTCCACTTGCATTAAGCGGTTTTGTCGAGGCTTGTTAACCCCCATCAGATATATTTTTCGATGTTGCCTTTTTTAAATGTGTGTACCCCTTTATAGACTAGGAAAAAGGCCTGGGTAGTGTATTGTCATTATTCTGAAGCGTATATCATATGCAAAGCGTATGTCTACAAACAGAGCTTCTGAAATACTGTGAAGTAAATTGGTAGTTGGCAATGTATGTGGGGATACCAGATATAAATAAGAGGGTAGGGAAAATTATAAGACAGAGCCATAGTAACTGTAACCTGTGCAGAGAAGGCCAGTAACACATGTAAGGACAGTAGCCAATGCAACAAGGGCTAGAGGTATTTATTATTACATTCAGAGTTGGTTACAATTAGACCTGTAAAGATAAAGTTGTAAAAAGTCCATTACAGGGAGTCTTGAAGCAATGTGGTGTAATGCAATGTGGTGTAATGCAATGGGGAGAAAGAGAGAGCCTGAGACATTTTAGGGGAATCTAGCTATTGAACAATAAGTGTGCTCAGTGCAGACAGACAGAATCTTTCCAGCAGCAAACGAAGTTGTAATGCTTGTATTCTAATTTTGCTTTCTCACTGTGACCTCATTCTTTGATAATTCTGAAACCAAATTATAGTTGTGGGTCTCATTATATCTGAATTTCATTTATGATAATTATATTTTTTTCCTAAATTCTTTTTTCTCTTTAGTGCCTTTAATAAGAACTTATCTAGAAAGCTATTTCAATGAAATAGTTTATCCATGTCATCTTGCATATGTTGTAATTCACAGAAAAGTATCTTTCTACTAACTACTGTTTCCTTCTGCACTAGACTGTCCATCGTAGGGTTCTCTGTTATCCAATAGTTTAGCTTTGACAAGGCATTACAGAACCTTGTTTTCTTGATGCTCCCCCTATGTTTTAGTTTGAACCTAAAGGAAGTACATTGTCACCTTGATTCTGCTTGGTGGAATGTCAAATACGTCTTGCAACTTTTCCACCATAACATCTTTCCAGGCTTTTGAAAGTTGAAAAAAATAGACTACGTTTTTTTATGAATCATCTATCACAGCATGATATATGAACATAGTTTGTCTCTTTTTGTGTGGTGGTCAAACATAGTTACCTTAATAGCCTGATTTGGGACTCTAAATATTCAAATATTCTACAAACATCTAACATCAGCTTCAATCATTGGGCTATCAGCCTTTTGGTAATTCTTTTAAAAAATGCACATATTGGGGGTGGGGTAAAACAATGTGGAACATGTCTGGTTCAATTATTTGATAAACTGATATAATTAAAAAATGTTGTTATCTATACCGGGGTCCCCAACCCCCGGAAGGAATGTCAGGTGGGCTGACAGGTGGGCAGCGGCTCTGGCTGGTGCACCCACCAACAGGGTCAGGGGAAGGACCCTGCTTGGGGGGGGCGCACAGGTCAGAGCTGCAGACCACGTCTCCCGGAGACATCACAGGTCCACAGGCCCAGGGCAGCTAGAGACACAACCCGCCCATCAGGTCTAAGCCTGCGATGAGAGAGTGCGAGGGTTCTGGCATCATGATGTCACTCTAGGGGGAAGTTTCTTCCCCTTTGAGTGACACACAGCTCCCCATACATGAACGGTCCAGGGTCTGTGCATTTAGTGGTCCGGGACGTGCAAAAGATTGGCTGGACTACACTCCAGAATACGTGTACATAGTGAGTCTTATGTTTCATACATTCTGGTCCTGTCCTCTGATACATAGGTATTCGTTTTTTTTTATTATTATTAAGAATAAACAGTATTTATATAGCACCAACATATTTTGTGGCGCTGTACATTAAATAGGCGTATTGGTCTAAATTCTTCATCCTCCTTTTTAGGAGTTTTTTTGGGAATTACTGCTTCAAAAACTCTAAAGTATTACTGCCTAATGTTATGGATGACTTCATAAACTAAATGCACTCCTGAGTTATGGTTTGTCTTCCATGATTCTATTTGCGGAAAAACCAGCAACATGGTTATAAACTTGGTATTACCTTGTATGGGAGCAGGCTGGTAAGATTACATGGTCTGATTCAGGAAGGTAGGTATTTCTGCATGCATGAATGCAGTTGGGTTGACCGCAAGGTAACGAGCCAAGCCTGCAAGGAACATGAAACTTGAACATGAATGAAACTTACCAGATACCTGGACAGACATTGAATTGATGTATCATGTATGATGTCAAATAAAGTTTTTTTTTTTGACAACTCAAAAAGACAATAATGTGAATGATGTTTTTTGTACACTCTTAGTGTTTGTAAATTAAACTTGAATATTTTATATATACAATGGTCCTGTTAGTCAGGAGTCTGCATGCTAGTTAGATGTTAGACAGGCAGCATTTTGTCATGTTTTTGTCTTCTATTTTCTTGTAAATGAACCACATGTGTATGCACCAAATTTGTTGTACCTCTTTGTGCTCCTGGGAGCTCTTTTAGCCACTCTTTAGTTAATCCATCGCACTTAGTACATTACGCACTATTCGAGTTAAGAATTTACTTAACCCGGCACTACCCGGGTTAAGTAAATTCGACATACAGATGCCTCCTAGGTACGAACGGGGCTTCCCTGCTCAGTCCTGTGCAGGATGGAGGCTTGAAGGGGGAAGGGCAGTTTTCAGACTTGCAGAAGAAATTTTTTGCTAAATACAGCTGAGGTTGTGGGTGATCCTAAGGACTGAGCTCTTTCTGCAGCCTCTTGTAACTGTTTAATGACCAAGGCAAACTATGTAGTTGTTTCTTTTTGTATATCAAAGCACAGCTTGCTCCAGACGGTAATGAATGTCTAGGCTCTCCAAAAAGTTTTATTTTTTTTTGTTTTGTTTGTGAATAACTGACAGTGAGGATTTTATACAGTAACTGACACCATGCTGCCTAATAATGTTGAGACAAACATCTATCCTAATTGCATTTATTAAAATAATGTACCTGTTCCTACTTACATACAAATTCAACCTAAGAACAAACCTAGTCTCTAGCTTGTATGTAACCCGGGGACTACCTATACTTAGATATTGTTACCACTTAGCCTGCAGATCATCTGTCCAGCAGCATCCTCAGCTTCCCTTTAGCTGTGCAAAGATGTGCCTTTTTTCAGCATTCCCTGCACTTTCTCTAAGGCTGTGCGTAGCTGAAGGGTATTTCAGGAAATGCGAGCTGCCAATGAGCAGAGTAGTTCCTGGTTCCAACCTTGTCCTGCTATTGGCTGCTAGCTGAATTTATAACTCCCTGATTCCAGGCTCTAGTTGCTGGATCCTCAGCCTTGTTACTTGTGAGTTGTCACACACTGCCATTTTGTGCCCTTTTGGATTCCTGACCTGTGCCTGTACGTGGATTATGCTTGTCTGCCACCTGCTCAGTCCATCAGTCCGCCTCGACTGTACTTCCTTCTGTCATCTGAGTACCTGATCGCCCCAGGTGGGGAAAGCCGGGGGGCCACGACCTGGTGTTCTCCCTACAGCAAAGTAGTCCGGTGGCCACCAGGGTCACCGGCCCATCATCCATTATTGTGGTGCTCCAGGTAATCCTGCGTCACCTGCCAGGGGATGCAGCCCTAACAGATATGCTGGCAGAGTGTATCCTGGTGAATTTCATAAAAAAATGCTATATATTGTGACAGTTGATTTAAATATATATATATATATATATATAGAGAGAGAGAGAGAGAGAGAGAAAGATATTAGTGTAATCTGGTCTGCACATATCACTAATAAAATATATATAATGTATGTGTAAAATATGTATATATATATATTTATATATATATATATACACACACACACACACACACACACGCGTGTATGTATATTATACATACATTTTATTAGTGATATGTGCAGACCAGATTCCACTAATATTTGCTTAGATTTCCTGTGTTTATTGTTAAAATATAGTACATGTTGTTTGATGATCTGTACATCGACCTCTAAATGAATATGTATTTTTTGTGAACACTAGGTGTACTGGGAAATGACTTAGCAGGAATTTCTGCTTGTTTATCAATCTGCTTCCTAAATCCAGCAGAGATGATGCCTAGTGCATGTCTTGTGCCAATCAAGCATGGTGAGTTTCCAGGTCGGTGCTTCAGTAATGCCAGGAATAACAGAGTCATTCAGAAAGAACACCGTTGGCTGTGATACAGCTTGCCCGCACTAATATGCCAGTCTGGCAGACACATATCACCATCCCTCTGTTGCACTGTGCCACCCTGCATGATCATTTATTGCTGCATCGGAATTCTAGCGTGCTGGCAAACTGGAGTACAGCCTCGGGCACTCATCTTAAAGCAGAATGTTCTACATTGAAAAGAAAGATGTTCTTTTAGTGCTTCTGTCAAATAATATTCCTATTACAATGGAACACATATACATCATGTTCCATTTGTTATTATGAAATAAATACAAGAAAAACATTTATTGTCATGTTGTTTTAAAGAAGTGGAAAACTTTTTTAATTTGTTATAAACAAGCAGTTTAAGTCAGGTAAATATTTTCAAGTCTCACTCGATGACACTGCAAAATTTTTAAAGGATTAGAACAGCATAAGCAAACACTGCAAGTAATCACCATTCCCGCTAAATATGTTTTTTTCTTTTTTGGATTACAACTATTAGATTGTATCTAAATTTTTCTAGCATTATAAATATTTACAGAAAAAAGATTTCTTGAGCTTCTTTAACAACTCAGCTAAATGGTCAGTACTAAACGTATCAACTGAAAGTTTCAGCATTGTGAAAAACTATTGCACTAAAGATTTTTTGAAATGTTTCTGTAGTTTATCACTGTTATTTATAAATAAAAAAACAGAAATTGAAGGCTTTCTTAGCATTTTAGCAGGTATAGTACAATTGCCATTTTTATGGGTAACAGAAATGTGTGTATGGTCATAACGTTTTATTTATATGAATAGGGTAGCCTTACTAATTTTCCCTTGCTACTCAGCCTGCGCTGTACCAATAAAAATAATTACGGATTAGCTGCTATGGGGTTACTGTACATAATTATTCTTTGCATTTAAATAATTGAGAATGTGAGCATGCTTGATCTGTGAGTCATGCTGCAATGGCAGGGTGCCCTACATTCTACACTACAGAGCAGGAACGTGTGTTTTACACTGGATAACATTAGCATTGTAATAATGCCCTGTACAGCTTAGTAAGTTGCAATATTTTAACCTGGAAGTCACTCTTACAGTCACCTTTTAACAAGTTTTTTTCTAATAATGCAGTCGATTCAGATCAGTCTCTCCCTATTGAAGCCTTTCACATTGGCATTCTTCTCCAGGTCTGTAAACATGGTAGTCTCTTTATTTGGTGGACCATCACAAGGGTATTCTCTCTTCACGTCTCTAAACATGGCAGTCTCTTCATATGGTAGATCATCAGAAGGGTATTCTTTTTCCAGGTCTTCAAACAGTCTCTCCATATTGGAGCCTCTCACAAATGTTTTCCCTCCAGGCATCTAATCATGGCAGTTTCCCAACAAGGAATCTTATCATTTTCTCTCAAGATCAATAAACATATGGATGCCTCTTACAAGGGTATTCTGTCTTCAGATCCCTAAACATGTCAGTCCCTCTACATGAAGGTCTATCACAAGGGCATTCTCTTTACATGAAAGTATGTCTGTTTGGGGGAAACTATTTTGTTTTACATAGGTAGAATAAAAATGTATGTATCCATCTGCCAAAATTAAAAAAAAGTAAATACTACTGTATTCATACTTAAAACTCTAAGCCCACTGTTTGATCTTAAACGTGCATTTTTAAAGTAACATTTATTTCTTTTCTGTCTAACTATAAATCACAGATAATACGGGTTAACAGGAAAACTAAGCAATATTTTCTGTTTGGCATTGATGCTTACAAGAGCTGAGGGGACCCCTGGAGGTCTTCGGGGCTTGGCAGGTGAGGACATATTTGAGAACACCTGATCCAGATAAATGCACATGACCACTCAACCAGCCACTCAAGAAGTAAGCTACGCGGGACTTACTATTCATATGCATATTGCAAGTAATTAAACAGTTTGTGTCTATGCAAAAACCTCTATCAAAAGTTCAGCTGTGATTCGAGAAAAATAGGAAATTAATACTGTTCTAAACAAGGCTTTTGTGGGTATTAAAAAAGGGAAGCCCAGCATGCAGTTTAAGAATGCTGCCAGTGAATGCTGCATCTTCACTCTGTTACCATGGCAACCTATGTGTAAAGCATTGTCCCATGTCCTCCTCCTCAAAACATCCCCCAGAGCATGCCATGCGGTCCTATAATTTGATTCACCCACATTTTATCCTTTAGTTAATCCCCTTTAAGTACTGCGAAGGATGCCCAAATCTCTTCATTAAAGGTGTATTGTTTCAGTAAAGATGGCTGATGGGTATGCACACAATATTGTATACCAGAATGGGTATCTTTAGAACTACTGGTGAGGCAAATACTGTATAAAGAACCTCCAAATATCCAACGTATCCAAATAATACTACAAGATACTGTATTTGACTAGAGTATGTTTAACAAAACACAGCTTGTTCAGTAAGATAATTAAATATGAATTACAAACTTTGTGTACATTGATGGACATAGTACATGATGGATGTACATACTCATGGATATTATTAAGCCCGCAGATTGTGTGCTGTGTATTAGGGGTTTCATTTTTTTTTTTTTTAAAGAGTGCTCCTTAAACCACTGTTAGGCCAAAGTAATCCTCATTAGAAAACTCAGCAGTGGCAGGATCACTGGGCAGAACACGGCAAGAAATACAAAAATGTATCTGTTTGCATGTGTCTCTCCTGTACTAGCTGAATCATTAGGATGTCATATTCTTCCTCACAACATTATCCAGAGTTAACTTTTTGGATGAATAACGCCTTAGCAAAAAAGTGATGCATACCAGCAGGGTCTATGCTGCACAATTATATGATCAGATTGATGGTTAATTGACACCAGCAACAGGCTCACTACTGTCACATTGGCCTCGCTGAGAAAAAATAATTTTAAATTATATGTAAATATTATTTACATATTAATATATGCATAATATTTCAAGAATATATATATAAATATAAGAAGTATATATAAATATGTCTATAATTGTCACATATCTTGCAATTACTTTTTACAGTAACTACATCCAAGAAAATAATTAAATTCTCAGAGAAAAGCATGTATTAACTTTGTAAGCAGTTATTATTACTTATACAACAAAACAATACATAAACATTTGTAATAAACTAATCAGAACTTTAATTTACAGTAATAATGATTGCATTTTGGTGTAATGCTAAGGGTATCTGAGTTGTGCAGAATTTAAACAGCTTGACTACACAAAAATCCATCTAAGGCTATTCATACTGATAAGCTGCAACAATATGCGGTAAAATGCCGGTTCTGCCAGATGTTACTGGAACATATGTTAATAACTATGCTGCAAAACATGGGATAAAGCGACCAGTGTAAGTACTGCAGGTGTCTTTAGAAAAAATTGGAAACAATTCTTTACATACACTTACTGAATATAAATGCAGTAAATAATCTTTTGCGTTTTGGAAAAATTTACATCCAGTCCATGAGAGAATCCAACTATATCAATAATTTTACCAATTAGCAAATTCAACATTAAATATTTCATATGAATATGAATGAATATGGTGCTGGTACAGAACATTAGCACATGCGTTATATAAAATTTGCATTGATAGAGACCCGAAATTCTCAAAACACATAAAAAGGAAGCAAAAAAGAAGAACCCTGGTGCTGCATTTTTATTGACCTAAGTTGCTGCAGGGCCCAACAAACCATTAATATTTTTATGCAGTGAAACAGCAATCAGAATATCTTTAGGTGTAAATCTGTATAAAGCAGATTAGCTATAAAGCAAAAGGAATCTTTATAATTGATGTTGAATAATCCAGGTTTATGGAATTTTTGATGGAGGTAGGGGTGTGGCGCAACCCTGGTGTTGTGAAGTAGCCGGTAGTTGACTGGTCACGGCCTGATTCACAACACCAGCTGCTTCACCATACCATGCTCTTGTGGATACTTCATTTATGCACTCCATGATAACAGATATGACTTCAGTAAGTGCCCTTGGCATAAATCTGTGTAAAGAAAGACAAAAATATAGTGTTACATTATACATCAAAGCTTTACTAAAAAATTCATTTTTATTTTTTCAGATTGGATTTATGACTAGGTTTCAAAAACATACCAAAAAGACATCTGCAAGGCTGACATCCATCTCTACAATTTACAGTTACTGGTTTGTACACCATGGGAATCACTTAAGCTGCCCTTACAAGGCACAGTATTATGTGGGAACTTATCCATTTATACTGTGTACACATTGGTGGCAGCGTAGGCTGTTTAGTATACATTGCCAATATTTGTTGGTTGCTTTCTGGTTGAATGGCAGAATGCAAGAACATGCATTTGTTACTTTGTTTTGTACTGGCCAGGCAGTCCTGGAAGGTTCACTGAATGGGGGCAACCAGAGCAATTTGTAGTTATAGTCCTGCATTTACTTCCTGCTCCATCCAATGTGTTTCACAGGAATTAGCCATCCCAGAACCCTATCTACCTTTCCAGTTTAATACTGACATTTCTTTAATGCAACACAATGAGCATTGCACTGTGCTGCATTACAATGAGCAAGACATAATGAGTTTCACCCTAGTTCTATCATGCCCTAGTAAAAGTGAGCGAATACCCGTTCAAGTGCAGAATGTGACCCACTAAACAGTTCTTCCAACAGTTCAGCTTTATTCTCCAGCCTTGAATGGAGTGTGCCTTTAACATTATAGAAAACATGATAGAACCTAATGTATGGCTAACAATATCTAACATTAATAAGCAGGTTCTGGAATGATTTTATATGCTATGAACTGTTGTTTAAAAAACTGTCAGTAAAAAGTAACTGAAATGACTAAACAAGGCTGTATGTTATAGTTAATGATGGGTGACAAGCAATGAAAGCACCTGAACACAAAGGCCCTAATTTATTAAAGCTATCACTTTCATCAGTGAATCTGGGTGATCCAGCAAACCTGGGATAGTATTTCCCTAGAAATTGCTACAAATTTCTGCTCACAAACAGCTAATAAGCTTATAAAGCAAAAGTTATAGTTTATATTCACCTACATGTTATCAAAATAACCTTTGTATATGTGGAAGCACTGAATAAAGAAATATAGTATTTTTACACATATTAACCTAAATATTTATTATCTTAAATATATTTTGTTAGTATATGTATGTTAGGAAATGTTAAAATATTTTTAATAAAAAAGGTATACATGATAAAAAAAAAAATCATATCATTCATCAAAGCATTTAGAAAAATTGTATTTAAATTCTCCCCCACCCATCATGTGGCAGAATATTTTTCATCTTCCAGATCACCATTTTAAGCAAATCAATCTTCCTTTGAACCATAACCACAAGACAATTATATCAGCATTGGCAATGTAGTGTAGGGGTAGCACGGTGGCTCAGGGGTTAGCACTCCAGCCTTTGCAGCGCTAGGTCCCAGGTTCGATCCCCAGCCAGGACATTATCTGCATGGAGTTTGCAGGTTCTCCCTGTGTCTGCATGGGTTTCCTTCAGGTACTCCGGTTTCCTCCCACATCCCAAAAACATGCAGTTAGGTTAATTGGCTTCTCCCCAATAATTGACCTTAGACTACATTAATCACATATGATTATGGTAGGGACATTAGATTGTGAGCTCCTTTGAGGGACAGTTAGTGACACAACTATGGACTTTGTACAGCACTGTGTAATATGATGGTGTATATACTGTATAATGATAATAGTGTTCCAGGATCTACATGTTGGCATCCTGCGCTTTCTTGTGAGCCTTTGGTAGTAACTTTTTTATTTACTCAACCATTTATAGGGAGTAGACCAAAATAAAAAGATCAAAGTTAAGCACTAGACACTGTGGGTGCGGACATGTGGGTGCTGACTATGATTGGGTGAGATTTTGAATTTACAAATTTATACTTCGCCTAGACTTTCCTGACCTGCATGTTTGATTGTGGCCAGTGACACTAAAATATTGTACATCTGAAGAATTAGGTCAGATAGAACCTGTATGTGGTCTCTGAAATCCAGGTCTCCATGCGTTTTCATAAACAGTTTTATACTTTAATTAAAACACTAAAAAAGGCAAACTTTTTTCATACAAGCTGTCAACTAATAGCTGAAATCCAATTACATAGAACAGAATGTTTCTTTGCACATTCAAAAAGGTACATTTTATTTGTAAGCTTTTTGATCCATTTGTTCCAATTTAGGGAGAATGTGGCCTTTGAGAATTCAGCTGAATAAAATTTTATAGCCTGTTGTGAATGGTATATAAATACTTGATCACTTTTTGGTCTGCAGAGATTTGATTACGTTTTATAGATTATTTACCAGAGTATAACGGCCTCTTGCCAATACCAAAGTGAACCCTGCATGCTATAAAGAAAATACATAAGCAACATTTATTCAGTTGTGTTTCATCACTCACTATCTCCCAAAGGTTGCTAATATACAATGACCTTTGTTTGAAACATGATAGAAAGAGCAATGGGCTCAGAAAGCAACTCTCTAGCAACCAATCAGAATTCAGATCTATAATACAGTAAGACCAGCATATGAAGGCGTCCAGATTGGTTATAAAGGTTATTACATTTTACCCTTTGTTGCATATATGCATAAAGACACAACATATTCTATTATAAACTACTACCCACCAATGCTTAACCCAGAAAGTTTTTTAAGCCGGGTGGGAAGAAATTGTAGGCGGGTGGAAGCCCATGAATTGTGACCCAACTCTTCAGTAACCACCCGAAAACAGCCGGGTGGTTGCTGAAAAGTGCCGGGTGGTGCACCCAGCTAAAATGGGCTGGGGAGAACACTGCCCACTAAATGATACAGGTTACAACAATGACAGGTATACAGTACAACCTATAAATACACTGGTGAGTAGAGAGTACGGCCGAGCTCGACGACATGCATTAAGGATTTGGAGAACAAAAAAAACATTATGTTCAAAGCAATATCTGAACAATGTGGTAAATCTATTATAATCATTTTATTTGCAAAAGATTCATTACTCTTTAGGTTACACCATGTCTTATTCAGTTGTAGCTAGTCACATTCAATTTAGCTTGTACTATATATATATATATATATATATACATACACACACACACACAAAGTAATATTTTAGGTTCTGCAACTTATCTAAACCTCTTCCAGTATTTCTTGGTGATTTGAAAACAATTTACACCTTCAGTTATGTACAGTAAGTATATACAGTAAAAGGACTAGGAACTGCCATCATTTTCTTAGACTTTCGACATCTGCCCTGTCATATTCCTAGGTACTTCCCATGTGGATAGAAATACAGGGATATTTTCCTGGCTTTTGTTAGTGGCTTGTACAAGCTACAAAACATCTTCAACATTGCAAGAACAATGAACTACTAGATATACCAGGACCTGGATGAGTGAGAACCGTCACAGATGCACATTGGGCCTGATTTTATTTTAGTTCTCCAAGACCGGTGAAGATAGACTGTCATGGGAGAACCTGGGTGAGACAGCCAGTCTGGAATGGATTTCTTAAAATCACTTGCTCTTGATTGGCAAATGTTTCCTATCCTAGACCAAATTCATTCCATCCAAGTTTGCTGGTTCACCCAGGTTCTTCCATAATGGTCTATCTTCACTAGTCTTGGAGAGCCTTTCTCAAGTTTTGAGGGTTTTTTTTACTGTCAAATCACATTTGTACAGTTAATAAAATGTCAACTCCATTTTATTACATGCACTACCTACTCTGCATGTACATGAGTTGGGTTTTTGACCACCACCATCTATGTTAAGAAGCATCAGATACATACCTTTTTCGGATACTGGATCCTATAGTGTAGAATAGCATATTGTCTGTCTTTTTCCTGCAAGGAACGAAGTAAATATTATTCATTAATAAAATTTTGTAACATAAAAAGCTCATGATTGGATTCCATGTCACAAACGTGTAAAAACATCAGGATCTGAAAATGGGGCTAATGCATTTTATGACAGCACTACAGAAGTAACTTGAAATTGAGAAAGCTGTGGGTCACTTTTGTTATTGCCACATGATCAATACTTCACAAGCCACTATACCTGTAAGTCTGCTAAAAAATATAGACATTTCTTTAGCTGCATGCCTGGACTTCAGATGCACTTGTGACATAAGGTCATGGAGGAAATGATTACTGCAACAACCCTCTATTTACCATCTGTACACTAATTACGCTAAGTGCAGTTTAAAGTAACAGTTCAGTTTTTTTACTGTACTTTTCCAGTCTGTTATTTGCTATTTGTGTGTCTAGCAGGCTATTAAACAAAAAGTTAAATTAGCCATTTAAAAACCTAATTGGGACTATCAAAAGGCTGGTAAAATATGGGCCAAGCAGGTTTTGAATTCCTATTAATTACATAAAATTTTGTGATTAGCAACTCTTAAACACAGTGGACTGTTTTCCTACTCATGTACGACATACATTCTTCATTTTTTGTCTAATACTTTACTTTTTATTTACATACGTAGTACAACTAATAATGGAAATATTGGTGTTGGTGGCGGGGTGTCTTAGTGAAGATATGAATTTTGTATTACATAGCAAAACATGTTCAAAGCCTTTAGATCATTACGAATACCTATTAACTAAAATAAAAGCAATATGTGTACAATGACAAAATAAGGGTGAGTTCATAGCTGTTCTGTAGCCAGACATAATAAATAGCTGTGTATATTGTCTCTATGAAGTGGTACTGCTGCAATCTAATAGTATGTGGTCTCTGTAGATCAAACACCATTACACATTATTTCTGCAGCATTACAAGGGTTAATAGCACTTTATTGTCTGTTACATCTTCATACTAGGCAAGTTAATCCTTCCAAACTCCATTTCCATAGAGAATGTCACCCAGTGTGTGACATCCAACTAAACTGCTTTGCTAATCCTGTTTTATCAGCTTTGTTGCCTTGTGTGCTTATATCCAATAGAGTAAAACCTGCCTGTGGGTTCTTTTTTTTCCTTTGCCAACAACCTTTCTTCTTCCCTATGGTTTCAATTAAATGGTTCGAGTGGGGAAAATTCTATCTGGACATCTGCCAATGTCCTTCAGACTCAATGCCAAGACATTTAATTAGGCCTCCAAACCCATTCAGGAAGCCCACCTAGCAGGCTTTCTGAATTTACTACATGAAAAAGCTTTACCTAACAAAATAAATTTTAATTATTGTTAATATTTAATCGCTTTTTACAATTTGTCTGTCCATTACACAAAAATGCTTCATAGCCTCCATGTTTTTATTTTGTAAAGTAGATTTTTACTGAACTCATTGACGTTAATCTGTGGCACGTTCCTTCTCAAACTAACCTCCGGCATCTGTTAAGTGGCTTGTCTGCAAGAGACACTGATACTCTTCAGTACTGTGCCAGAAGGATGTGGCTGATCACAAGGAACTGGAGTGGGTTAACAAGGCCTCAGAGAATGCAGTTGATCTAAGATACGACATACTACTGTGTGGATAAGCAAGCTTGTATTACAGTAATAAAAACAGAGGATTAAATAATAAGCATATGATTTCTAAAATTGCTGGGAATGTTATTCAGACAATCAACTAATTAACATCTAAATCTAATGTTAGCATTTACATAACACTATATATATATATATATATATATATATAGAGAGAGAGAGAGAGAGAGAGAGAAACAGAGAGTTAGAAATATATAGTGAAATATGCACATGTCGAATGTCCTTTTTCACTAATTTACTGTCATAATGTTTATATATGTTATTAGCTGTTTAGATGGCCATTAATTATTATGTGCATTATTTTGCACTTAAAGTGTGTTGAAGGACATGTGTGTCTGTTTTTGCCATATATTCATGCGTGGATGCCATTGAAACACGTTATATTGTACCTACACTGTGCATTATTGTTCTTTGAATAAATGGACAAGATTGTGTGCAAAGTGACCTTTGTCTTTTAAATCCTTTAGTACAATCTCACTTAAGCGGTGATGAAAATAATTGGAAATGGACTAACTTGTTGTTGTCTTATTGGGATTAAAAGCAGCTGTGATTACAAGTCACAAGCCCTCACATACGTAAATAGGACAAATGTCTATATAATATACAAATAATGCATGCAAATATGGAATTGGGATGCATATGCAATAGCAATTAAAACAATAATCAATCAACAGTATATATATATATATATATATATATAAACAATATTTATTATTAAATTATTTTTAAAGTCCCATTCATAAATATATATATATATATATATATATATATATATACAAGCATGTACTGCAAAACGTAATACAAGTGATGATCGCATCCTTAGAGTCTTCTGTCTATGTGTGTAAAGATTTAGCAATGCAGAGTGATATATACTGTACTTCCTGAAGTCTGACAATTTATTTAGTAAGTGATTTTCACATTTTATATTGGTGGCATGTACTTCTTTTTATCACCCTGATAGTGAAATATATCAAGCTTGTGCCTTATTTTTCTATGTGCACTTTCAGATCCAGCTGCAGCATACACGCCTGTGACAGCAGCTCTAATCAGCAGTCTGAGAGTGACAGCTGTGTATATCCACTTCTCATCAATGCTGAGATCTATACTGACATCAAGAACAACACTGGAGAGTTTTGTCAGAATTGCATTCTGTGAAGGCATAAAGAAAGATCTTAGATACTAGGAACAGCGGCGTGCTAAATCTGGCCTTCTACAAACCCTTTTTTTTGCAAATAAAAATGCTTACGGCACCAGAATTGACTGAGCAAAAAGAAATCTACAATGTAGTTCCTTCTGCAAGATCATTGTGTGTAACATATTTCATGAATTATATTATTTTACAATATACTGTGACTGCACCTTACCTACCTGAGTTCCACAAAGAACTTTCTTTTTTATAGATGAGGTTTAAGGTTTAGAAGATTAAAGTTTAATCTGATTTTATTAATTCCTTCTTTTTCATTACCTTTTTATTTATTATGGCATAACTTATTTTAAACCCAGTGGCATTATCACTGCGTGTCTGTGCTTTCTCATGAAATGCATGCAGATATTGGCTGGTGGGTGGGGTAAGCAAGGTGCAGTACATAGCTTTCTGAAAATATCACAGCACCCTGACCTTAGTACTGCTCTATAAAGTCCTCAGCCTTGATAAAATGGGCTAGTGCTTGGGAGGGCCTGAGCAAATATCAAAATGCCATAGGTAACACCTACATGTGACTCTTTCATGATTATTGAAAGAGAAGTGAAAGGAATAGCTTAAGTAAAAATCAGAGAATAGTGGAGGAGACACCCAATTCTTACCAGGCATGGTACAAAATACTAGAATTTAGATTTGGGGTTTACAAATACTTTCATCTTAACTATGTTTTTTGTAAAATGAGTGATCCTAGCGGTGAGGCTTTACTTTGCCTATAGAATGTTTTGCATCTGATAATCGATTATCTGGTCCTGTCCATGTATCTATCTTACATTTTTTATATATGCATGTAAGCATCCTCTGAGTGTACACTTCAGTGTACTCTTCTGAAATCATAATTACTTTTCTGATAGATGACTACAGGAAATAATTGCTGCTGATGTTCTTCTTAGTCACAATTCCTCCCATCAACCTGTGATTGTAAAGTGAAGAATGAACATTCATTCCTATACTCTCAACATAATCTTTTTTTACTGAACCTCCCCATTCAATTTGTTGCTCTGCATAGGACTAGAAAAGGCTGATATCAAGAAGAATTGCTAGCTGTATATAAAAATACATTGTTAAATGGAAATGTCACTGGATTACATAGTGATTTTAAATATTTGCATAGAGTTTCATTTCACTGCAGTTTATTAAGAGTTACAGGAACAATGCTTTTCTAATTAACACAGTAAAGATAATAAACATAACACTAATGAATCTAGTGAAACATTCCCCTTATGATAAAACAATTGGGAAAAAATAATGAAGTAATAAATTAGACTGAGTTACAAGTATCTCCTGAGGACATTAATGGATAATTCTCACTGCCAGTATCTCCATTTCTCCTCTTAAAAATCCAGGATATGTTCTGCATCTACCGGGTGTTTCCACTACTTCTACTGCATTTTCCATAAAGAAACATAAATAAAACATTCAATAGGGAGCACATAACTGCATCATAATAGCAGCTAAATGAATGCCATGGAAAATTTACTGCAGAGATCTCTCCACTAAAGTCCCAAAGAAACAAAAAGAATGTTATCATAACTGTGCTTGTACAACGATGATTGGTATTGCGTAAAGAATATACCTTTGTCATCTGTGCTGTTTTCAGGAGTTACTATTCTATACATTTCGGGATTTATCCCTGAAAGGCTGCTATGATGTTAGAGATTCTGTGGAATAGTCCTGGTCCAAAGGGGAAAAATCGAACACATTCTTCTACAGTTTCTGAAGGCATTGTCTGCTTTAAGTAATCAGTACATGTGCAATCACTTTCTAGAAGCGCAGAACGATAAAAAGAGAACAAAGGTGCAAAAGAGCAAAATAGAGTTCAAGAATGAAATAAATGCTTATATGTGGGAATAACGCTGGGCTTTCCCCTAGGTACATTTATTATGGTTTACCTTTCATACAGCAATGCATTAAGGTCTACCTCACAGCAATGGCATAATCCATCTGTTAGAGAGATCACAGGCTTGCTTGATGTATGCGCATAATTACTACAGTAACTCACATTTTATTGTGTCTTGTGTTAGCAGCTGCTAAAATCTGAATGCTATGTGGGAGATGGAAAGGTTATGTGCAATGCAACCACTTACTTCAACATTCTTTGCAAAAAGATCAAAAATGTAAAGGACCAACGTAAATGAAACTAAAAATAAGAAACAGAAAACAATCCAATGTAAAAAAAAAAGTTAGGAATGCATGGGAAATGCTTTACTTTGAATGGCAGACATCTCTCCATAGATATTATAGCACTTATAGCTGTGATAATAGAAATTAAGTTTCTCTATGGAAGCTAGAAACCATCAGGTGGAGATACACCTCAAAATTAGGTCGGTTTATTAAAAATCTGGGGGAGCCAAATTATTAACGGATTCAAACCTCTGTCATGAAAGACCATAGAAGCAGTCATCTAAAGATCACATATGTTGACTGAAGTCGTTATTTTATCCCAGTGTTTCTCAACTAGGTTTTCATGGAACTCTAAGGTTCCTCTAGTTTCTAGGGGTTACTTGAGCAATGAACAATTTGTGCATCTCAGGTCAGTTTAACTGACACCAATGACCTTTTTGTTTATCTGTAAGGGGGGCATTCTTCCCACTGGCCACCACACTAATATACTGTGACCTGTAGATATAGTTCTTATAGCAGGGTATCCCTGAAGACCTGGAAGTTTTTTCAAGGGTTCCTCTATGGTAAAAGATTGAGAAAGGCTGTCCTTTAAGCACATTACCAATCTAGATCTAGATCTGCTTAATATGAAACTGGGATATGAAAATGGGTCATTTCTCCTGATACACAAAGGAGTTAACATGTTATATGTAATATAGCCATAATATCCAAACATGAAACAGTATCTTTATAAGACGACAAAAATATCCATGTGGACAAAGATACATTTTTATATGGGTTATTTATCATAAGTCTTAGACACCTTCAACAAATACAAGCTTATTTCTGGAGAGAGATAATGATCTACATATTATCTGCACATTCACGGTTCCATACCATGTGAAAAAAGATCCCAAGCACACTCTAGGGTGCAAGAAATGCCCCTGACAGATATGCTGTAATACTGGTTTACCAAGAACAATGGCACATTCATATATATAGTTTCTTAAAATGAAAAAGTTGTAGTGTACCACTGGCTGAATGGTACACTACAAGTTAATAAATGGATTAATTTATAAAAAAAAGGGGATCTAACATTCTCTTACACATTGCATGGTGGGAATATATTACTGCAATTGAAACTCATGGACCTGGAGGATTCTCACAGGGGAATTACTTATTCCTTGACATTTCTTTATAAATTGTGGCGACTTTATAACACTGCAGCCTCTTCAGCACCATGACGGAACTAGGAGATTACTTTAACTTCACATATAGAAAACACAAAGGAGCCATTAAGGGAATGTCTTGGCTGCAAGCAAATCAATGTCCAACTGTCATTGCCCAAGTGGATATTATAAGATATAAAACTGATTAATTAAAATTATTTAGGTCCCTTTTAGTTTGTAACTTGTCCCATAAGACACCATATACATTTTGTGACCTACCCTATTACTTCAATCTTTAATAGTCTTCCTACATACTACATTTTTTTAGGAACAGTCCAGCTGATTATGCCTGGTCATGTGTTCTTCTTTCCTCTGTTCTGCACTGTTGTTTCTGTATTTGTTAACTGTTCACTAAAACCCCTATATTTCCAATAATTAACGAATTGCATGCTCCATAATGTTTTCATTTTTTATTTTATCTTTTTATTTGCATTGTAAACTATCTATCTAAGAGAAATTCAGATTTGGTAAAAAAGAAAAAAAAACACTTACCGTATTTTTCGGACCATAAGACGCACTTTTTTTCCTCCTAAAGTGGGGGGAAAATCAGGGAGCGTCTTATGGTCCGAATGCAGAGGTACAGGGGCATATTTTTTTACTTACCTGTGTCCCCGCCGGTCCCCGGCTGCGCCGATCTCTGCCTGTTCTGTGATCTAGCGTGCGGCACTTGTGCCCGCCCATGAAGGCGGCGCCGATTGATTTGATGAATGCCGATCGGCGCCGCCTTCGTGGGCGGGCACAAGTGCCGCACGCTGGATCTCAGGGGAACACAGGAGGAAAACAGACAGAGGCTGACAGCAGCCAGTGTCTGTGTTCCTCCTCTGTGTTCCCCTGTGTACCAGCGTGCGGCACTTGTGCCCGCCCACGAAGGCGGCGCCGATTGATTTGATGAATGCCGATCGGCGCCGCCTTCGTGGGCGGGCACAAGTGCCGCACGCTGGATCTCAGGGGAACACAGGAGGAAAACAGACAGAGGCTGACAGCAGCCAGTGTCTGTGTTCCTCCTCTGTGTTCCCCTGTGTGCCAGCGTGCGGCACTTCTGCCCGCCCACGAAGGCGGCGCCTATTGATTTGATGAATGCCGATCGGCGCCGCCTTCTTGGGCGGGCACAAGTGCCGCACGCTGGATCTCAGGGGAAATCAAATCAATTTTTCCCTTGTGCGGAAAACCTGGTGCGTCTTATAGTCCGGAGCGTCTTATGGTCCGAAAAATACGGTATTTGATTTGTTGGCATGGACCAAAAGGGAAATTTTCTTTTAGAATTTTGGGCTTAAATTTTCAAAATGTGTTAAACCAAAGCAAAGAATGAGAATCAACTTTTCATTTCTAAAGTACAGGCTAGGAATATCCTAATAAGTTTCTTGGTCAATTAAAATTAACCAGCTCTCATTAAGACGTTGGCATCTCTTACATATAGCTCACTGTGACAAAAGCCCTAATCAGTGCTTTGCACAAACCTGGACACCAAGCTTTAAGATTAGCAATCGCCAACATTTCCTTGGATGATTTCTATTTTTAACTATGGTAATGTGACCATCATCAACGCTAAAAAAAGACTTTTGGATGAAATATGCTGTTCCACGTTCCACATATACGCAAGCGTGAAATCATTTCATCTTTACAACAGCTCCAATCTTAATGGACAGCCTCCCAGCACTTAGAAAGGATCGATGCCAGCTTCAAATGCTCTTTTTAAAGGATGTTTGCTATTTTTACATAAAATGTAATCAGTTGCAGCACGGTCTAGCAGTAAAGACAGAATTCCCATTATACAGTTATCTTTCCATTTGTACGGCTTTGTGGAACTCATTATGAATAAACCACTGAATACCTAACATGAAACCGGACTGCTGTATTTTGATATGGCTGCTAACTATGCCCTAATGGGTGATTTGAGATATCTGCCAAGACATTGCTTGCAAAATGTACAACTTAATAATGTAAATCAATAAGCAAACAAGAGTGGAAAAATGTTGGCAGGAATATGAACAAATTGTGTTGTATGTGCATTTGCTAAATTGACAAAATGATATGCACCATGTACCAGAATATATGAAATCAGACTGAATCTTCTGGAAGTCTGACCTGTGCAATAAATTATTTTACTGCAGGCAATACTGAATAGTAACAATAAATAATAACTAGATATAAATGAAAGAATCAACATTTATGATCCACATAGATATAAAGCCTTACTGCTCTGTATACCCCAAGTAAGAACTTACAGGTAAAATAATAAATACGTTATAAAAAATGACAACCAAGTTACAAGAAAAACTACATTACTGGAAAACCTTGCCAACACGGAGATGACTTATTGAATATCCAATTGCCTATAATAAAAATAAGCAGATGACTTATCTTAAATGAATGCATCTTTTGTGTGATACTATTATTCAAAAAAACATGACTTTTTTTAGAAAACAGAATTCATATCATATGTTGTTTTTGTAACTGCAGGCAGAAAATGTGGACTGTAATGACAAATTGATGCATATCTTAAACCCAATCTAGCAGCAATAATGACAGTAGAATGAGTGAAATTCTGTTCTAGAAAGAACAATCTGCCATTTTACAGTTTGACAATCTGCAGTCTGACTAATGCTTGACACAGAAACAATATTCTGGCTTAGTGCAGATGCATATTTTTATTTGGTTGTTTTAGAAGTATTAGGGGAAACAGAGACCTTGAAATCTAACATTTTTACTAATGTTTCAGGGAGATACATATGAAGGTCTTGTCATAGTATGGTACTGTATTTCCTTACTAGTTTGATGGGATCATATCATTCTTGACCTATTTTTTTCTATGTCACTCAAGGCTTCAAAACTAAGCACTTAGGAGAAAAGAATTATAATTTTTGCTGATTTTAGAAGAAGCAGAATAAGTATGTTAGGGCAAATCATTCTTTGTCTAGTCCCAGCTGCTCATTGTGTTATGGGTCTACACTGTATCAGTGTAAACATCCCTGCCTAAATTTACATGACTGGTATTAGGTGGCACAACCAAAAGACGTTCATACTATCCAAGACAGAATAGCCTATTTATATTATTTCATATTTTTATTGGTTGCAGCTGGGGGTTTTAGTTCCTGGCCACTTGGTTGTCCTTTTTGTCTGTGTATACTCTGATTACTTCTGAATTTTGTAAACATTCAAGGGAGGAAAAAACAGGCAGGTATCAGCTCTAATCTGTGCAATGTAGGACATTCTAATACAAGACCACCACTGCAACTGGGGTAAGAATAAAAGGGATCAATGAGATTACTGGACTAGCCGGATAACGGCTGAAATGAAGATGGGTATTTAGAGAATTCCACATAGCTGCAGGAGCAAGTTTCCAGCAGGAATGGTAAGACTGTGGCCCTGATTTGTGAAAGCTCTCCAAGGCTGGAGAGAATACACTTTCAGAAGTGAACTGGGTGATCCAGAAAACATGAAATGGATTTTTAAAAATAATTTGCTATTTGCTAGCAATTGTTTTGAATCCTTGACCAGATCCATTCCAGGTTTGCTGGTTTACCTAGCTTCACTGATGAAAGTGTATTCTCTCCAGCCTTGGAGAGCTTTCATAAATCAGGGTCTGTAGCTCAAGGCTGGAGATATGCAAAGATAGTATAGATTCTGTTATCTAGAAAGCCCAAAGCTTTCTAGTGGTAAATTAAAACAGACGGCGTCAACCGGTGGTCAGCGAGAAAATTTTGGAGGTCCTCTGGCTGGTGCGCCCCTAACGGGGTCAGGGGAAAAACCCGCTGGGGAGGTGTAATGGCCAGAGATGCGGACCAAGTCCCCCTATGGATCGCAGACTCAGCGAGGTGGGTGGGTTGTTTCTCTGGCATCATGATGTCACTATGAGTGAGACACGACTCCCCCTGCATGCACAGTCTGGAGCCTGTAAATTTAGTGGTCCGTAGGTTTGAAAAGGTTGGGGACCACTGAATTAAAAGACCTAAAAAAAATTACTGCTTAAGTACAGATCTAATGTCTTGTTGCCAAATTCCAGAGAAAGAGAAAATTGACCAAGAAAAGAGCTAGGGCTTTAATAGATGGTTATCCTTTAAGATCGTTACAAAGAACAGGAGGGCTTTCTTTGTGTCTGGAGAAAAAGAAGTTTAAGCTCCGGATAAGGAAGGGATTCCTCACTGTAAGGTCTAGATGCTTTTCTAGAAGCACAGAATGTAACTGGGCATTAAAGCATTTATTATAAAGATAACAGAGACTGTTGATCCAAGGAACATCCGATTCGCTGGTCACCCCCATTACTAGTTCCATAATGAGAATCTTTTTATACACTATACAAGAGGTATGGCAGATTTTGCACTGGACCTGTTATTCCTCTGACCCCTATCATAGGCAAAATGTTAACTGCAGAACTACAATATTTATGTAAAAATATCTTTAGACTCAAATGCAATTTTGAGCCAGAGCACCATTTGAGATACAAACATGTATATTGTAGTCTGCAAAGGCATTTTTATAGTAATATGGAGCATTTCTAAACAATTTTAGTGCATAAAAAGCCAAATTATTTTACTAATGAAAAGAGTGCAGAAAAATTTAGAACCTCTGTCACTACTAAAATGATTGTCCTGGTAAAGTGACCACTGTCTTCGGTAAAGAAAAAAAAGCCAAAAAAACAAAATAAAAGTGGTCTTATTCTAATATCAACTGTGAAGAGGGAATAGACCATTATAATATAGAGATCTCCTCTTCCTTCTGTATCTATAGGACAAAAAGTGAAGCCAGGAAGAAAAAAAACTGTATTTATCCAAACCTGAAAATAAAAGATTTAACCTAATATACTTTAATGAACACATACATTCTAAGAGCATTGTGTGAATACTAGGATCACCAATGTCAATCCTGCATTCAGCATGCCTAGTTATCCAAAATAAATCTTAGGATCTGTTCAGTATATATCTGCATATTCTAAAAATGAGTACCTTCTATAAAGAATAATTAACAAGTAACCACATAACAATATTGGACCTTTTTAGGCAGTAATAAACTCCAATCACCCACCATGAATGGTAATCACAGGTGGAAGATCTTCTTCCTTGTGTCTGCAGTGTCATAAGGCCCGGCACACATCAGCTCACCTCATTTCTAATGCATTCATTTCCTGCTTCTCGGAGAACTCAGACAGAGCTTCCTGTGCTGGGAAAATGAGAAAATCAAAATCAATGACTGTCCAGGGATAAACAAGCCTCGTAAACAACATAGTCGATGACAGCGACTGTTGTAAAGTAAAATGGAAAACATAATGGAATATATAACCATATTTTTTCTTTCTACTCAAAGAAACATCAGTAAATAAATTGATTTATTTACCTATTATCATTCAATATAAAATATTATGTTTGTTGTATTAGTGTAATTGGACAATGGAATAGTTTTTATTCTGCTGTTGACTAAAACCTCAGGTTTAACCAGGATAACCAAGGAAAATAGGAAAAACTTTGTATTACAAATGGGATCTAAGCATCTCAGACAAAGTATATAACATAATTTTTACTCCATCCTCATTCCCTAGTACTGTATATTTATCTTGAACTCAAAGTGTATTTGAATTGATAAACGGTTTCCACATGTTAATACTTAGAAAAAAAAAATGCCATATAGCCCAACCAAATACAGCAAACACATTTTTTTGTGAAATTTGAGTTAGAGTGTTAGGAAAGCATGCATGCACTCCAGTGATGGTTACACAATATATTTAGGGCAGGTTAGCTGATGGTGATAACAGTGGGCCATTGCTAGGTAATATGCATTGAAAATGGTTATCCTGTGTGACAACACAGGCTAACACTTTGGATATAAGAACAGTTATCCTGTAGAAGAAAATTCCTGAACAAGGACCTTCAAAGCAGGAGAACTAGAATTTATGGCTTTCTAAGAAGCAATCACAGGCCAGAGAATATTATTATTATTATTATTATTATTATTAAACAGTATTTTTATAGCACCATCATATTACGCAGCGCTGTACAAAGTCCATAGTCGTGTCACTAACTGTCCCTCAAAGGAGCTCACAATCTAATGTCCCTACTATAGTCATATGTGGTTAATGTAGTCTAAGGTAAATTTAGGGGGAAGCCAATTAACCTAACCTAATTAACCTGCATGTTTTTGGGATGTGGGAGGAAACCAGAGTACCCAGAGGAAACCCACGCGATACAGGGAGAACCTGCAAACTCCATGCAGATAGTGTCCTGGCTGGGATTCGAACCTAGGACCTAGCGCTGTAACACTGTATGAATCAATAATAATAGTAACTGCAAAAAATGTCAGACAGGAGAATAGTGGAAAGACTTCAAATCCTTCTATGTTCTTTATTTTGGGCTGGAACTGTGTTTTAAACATAAAATAAGCCCAAGTATGAAAAATGATCATGCATCTACATTTGAGGTCAATAAAATATTCTGCTAGGTTTAGTTTTGCAGTTCTCTAAACACATACTTCTTTAGTTCAGAACACAGCAGCAGAGCTGTTGAAATGTAACATATTACCATATTTATCACATTTTATTAAGCTGTGCCGGCTACTAATATAGGAACATTTGTTCCTTGACTTCATTTGTTCAGTTAAAATGGGTATTTCTCTATTGGGAGAGAATTACGCTTAACTCCTGTTATGTATGTAGGGAAAAAAGGTAATGTGATTTTTCCCATTTAAACACTTTATACTTTACCATTTTTAGCTTAATTTACTTAAACACATAGTCTTCTATACTTACTGAAATTTTGTTTATGTAGAAGAGGTATCTGACCCCTTGTTGCAGAGGTTGTGGGCACCAAGGTACCATGGAACATATATGGTGGTCCTGCACCATTGCACAACAATATTGGAAAGCTGTTTTATTTATTTATGTTCTAATGTTCTAGGTTTTTATTAAACTGTTAACCATTTTGGTTTCTTACTTACTGAAGTGGAATTACCTTTGCCTAAACATTCACTCCATTAACTCAGATATATGCTACTAGTAGCTTGAGTCAACCTTGCTAAATCATGGCTATCAAAACACCTCTATCATGCCAGGCTTAAGCCCATATTAGAATAGATTATGGACAATGATAAACTCACTAGCACTCTCAAATATAGTATCCTAGAATTGACAACACATGGAACCCATGGTTCTCATACTGTTCTATATATCACATTTACCTATTGCCTCCTATACTCAAAGGTGGTTTCCTGCTCCCACTTCCTGGTTTCCCCACTACCTGGCTCCCCCTTCCTAGTGTACCAGACTTGTTTATATCCTACCCTTTGAAAGGTTGGTAATTGCATTTCATTATGTATATCCTAGCATATTCTCTATACCTGCTCTTGACATTACCTTCTGTTAATGTGCTGTTCCTATTTGTCCCCTGGTAAACTGTTATCCATATTTGCAAAGACAAGCTATCAAGACCTGGATATTTGAACAAGTAGTGAAAGTAAGGCTACTAAGGCAGAATTCCTAATGTGGAGTCATTATAATTTACAGTAATTCAGTTCCTTTTATCATTGAATTCTTCATAAGTAATTTGTGTCTGTATGTTTATACACAATACAATATCTATCGCTACAAATGATATATATTTTGCATATTTCCAGCATGGTTTTGGATTGAAAGGTCAAGGAACAGACCCTCTATCACATTTCCACTGGAAAAATTCACCCTTCTATTGAGCCTGGTGACCACTGTGATCGAGATAGTAGGTATTTTGAAATTTCAATTGAGTTTTGTTCTATCATCAGATCAAGTAAAGTAAATCATCAAATTGGATCAAATTTTCCAATGAAAATTAGATTCTCAACACTTTTTTTAATTTCCTGTTGCATATCTTGCACAGGAAATGAAGAGAAGCTCCTCAGGGGGCACAGATATATTAAAAAAAAACTTATAGGGTTTTATTTTTTACCTTCAATATCCACTGTTTTATGCTTTAAATACATTTTAAAATCGTTGTAATATACAGAGAACGTGCCATGCTGTCTTTTGCAACATTTGTCTCTGCCCTTTCGCAAGTAGCCAGACATTGTGAGTAACTCCATATCCCCAATCTACATTTCAATTGTACCTCCCTGATCTCTCATTTGCCCAGTAAAAAAAGCTGTTTTCCTATAGAAGAATAGAAAAGAAAAAAAATGTGGGTGATTGCCATGATTGACATGTTTTTAGTGAATGAGTAAGAATATCTCACGGGAAACAAGCATGCGTATATAAGGTGTCCTAAAACCAGAACAGATGTTGCTTGCAGGTCCTTGATCTTTATATATGTAGAGCAGTGTTTCATCCAGGGTTCTGTGAAACTCTAGGGATCCTTGAGTAATGAAGAATTTGTGTCTTTCAGGTCAGTTTAGGTGACACCAATAATTATTTTGGATATCTGTAAGGGTGACATTCTTCCCGCTGGCAAGCAATGTAAGATGCATACACCCCACTAAAACCCACACTAATGAAATGTGAGCTGTATATAGTAATATATATAATATAGTAATTATAGTAGGGGTCCCCATGACTTGAAACATTTTTTAATGGTTCCCGCATTGAAATGGTTGAGAAAGGCGGATGTAGAGTGTTTTCGATGGAAGCATGATACAAAGCAACAAACCCATCTTTACTGGACATAAGAACATTTTTCTGCTGCCAGACATTGTACAGCTATCTAAGCCATATCTAAAGCACCAAAACCATACCAATGCACAAACAAAGGATATGTTATGTGAATATGTCACTGGGTATTATATAGTATTACAACAGAGAAAAAATTGCAGTGAAAAGCAAGACGGTTCATTGTAATTCATACTTAATTTAAGGTGTAATTTGTAATTATGCAGTTATAATTATTCTTGAAGCTGTGACGGCAACTGAGGTGAAAAATGTCTAAAACTTTTTCACATATACTTGACATTTTGTTTCTGTTGTCAAGTGCATTTGACTAATGAAATAGTTGAAATCAAGGGCAAAATTCCTGGGAATTATAGATAGAGGATTGCAAAATTATATACCACTAGAAAAATATGATACATAAATGAAAAATAAACTCATTGAAATGCATTTGCTGAAAAATGTAAGCTAATAAATTTCACAGTTGTCACAGAAGTCTTGTTATCCAGGGGCCCAGTGGCACAACCACCACACTAACACAATCTTTCTTTCCTGCTAATACAAAAATGAGCCACATCCATCTTAATTGTCAATAGAGTACTGTTTATACGTTCTCCCCAAGGAATTCGAATTTGGGTTTTCTTCTAAAATCTTGGTGATTTAATTTACTTTTTCTTAAATGTACCTATTTACTATGCCTTTTGGTGAGTGATGTTGGAAAAAATGACGATCGTCCATTCTTGTGCATTGGTAGCTCATTCAAAGCATGATAACTGGTGCATGGATGAAGCAGTGTCAAAGAACAGGCTGGTCTGAATGGGTCCTAAAAGTGGAACAGTCAACATACCACTAATACCTATAGAATATACTTTGAGAAAAAACCTTTTAGAAAGAAAGTACAATTCCATATGCAAAGTACGTGTACAGCTCACACATTTTGACAATGCATGGGGAGAGAGTGGAAGGGTTAAAACCATTGTCAGTTTACTTTTTGCTTTCCAGGTGCACGAGAGAAGAGATTATATTATTTTCTTCCTTATCCAAAACTAGGAAAATTGTAGATACACTTTTTAACTACAGCAACTTCAGCAAGGATAGAAACTGGGTGATGTCTTTCAGTTTCCCTGGCTTCCTGTCTGGGTGAACCCTGCCCCCATAACTTATAATATGCTATCACAAGGATAAAAACTTCTGTCTAATGTCTGGCTCCCCTCTACCATAAAAGAAAGGTACCATGGAAGAGCCCTTCAATTTAACTTATCCTTAGATCCTCACAATGCCAATGCACTTTTTCTCCTCCAATGCCCAGGTCATGGATGGGCATCTTCACTTTCAATGTAGGACTGCTGGTCCTGCATCGTATGTGATAGCATCAAATAGCTTCAGCAACCTGTCCACACCAGCAGTCAGATGGAGCATGTGGGAGTTAGGATAAGGTAAAGTAAAATGCTTTTTAAAGGTACCCTGGATGAAAAATAGCACTGGGTTTGCCATATGTCAAAACATACGCTTTAAATATGCTACCCCTGTCATCAAATGTCATATTCTAGCTAAGCCATAGTTTTACTGTCTTTTGCAGGTCTACCCAACAAGCAAACCCAAGGATTGTACCAGTTATTGTAGATGTGCTCTCTTACTTGTGTCTTACTTCTATTTGTACAGCTGAATAATCATACACTCATCCATTGAGTCTGTGTCTGAATTGTAGTTCAGGAACAGCTGGGAGGCTTTATCGTCAAGCCTATAGTATGAATCAATAGATTTAAGGAAAATAAAGCAGCTGACGGGAGGATAATTATAAAGATATGGAGCTATGCTCATTGCAGTTGCCTATGGTTTTGTAACTCTGTGTAGGAGTAATCTGTGCCTGAACACCTAATACCTAGCACCAGACAAATGCTTAGACCTTAAAAGAAATCACTAGAATTATCTGGGAATATAGGAAAGGCAAGCTCCTACAGGAAACGTTTAATGATAAGAAGTCATTTGGTTATAGAAACAAAAGAAGGAGGCATCTACTATCACTCCCTGAAGGTTTGAGACAGCATAATTAAATATATGAAGTAGAAAGATAATAACATAGAAAAAAAAATCTATTATCTGAACCGGTCTCTTTATTATGGATGAATGCACTTATTCTGTGTCTGGGGGATATGGCTTCTGGATACAATTAGAAAAAAAATCTAGAATTCATGTTCAGATGAGGCATCATTTGCCTTTCCCTGTCCCATCTTAACATTTCCAAAGTAGTATACCAATAATAGGATGAAAACATATGTTTACCAGATTAAACAGAGATATACACTTTTAGGTCTGCTTTCCCTAACCCCCCTTCAGAAACTTTACTACATTGGTAAAATAGGATCACTCCATAGCTTTTGACTAACCCCTTGTTATCAATGAGTCATCTGCAACATAAATGAATATACTGCACAATAGATTATAAGCTCTTCTGGCCAGGGTTCTCTCCTCCTCCTGTGTCATTGTTTGTATATGTTGTTTGTAATAATAATCATAACAACAATAACAACAACAACAATGTGTATGCTTGCAAATACATGGTAGTCAAGTATCATTGCTACTGTTGTACATTTTGCATTTATGCTGCACACAAAATTATAAATTAATTTTTACATTTCCTACTTAAGCCATTCTACTTTTATGTCCAAATGCTCCATTATTTTCTATTTCTTTCCATGTCCTCTGCTTTCTTTTCACTACAGTTTCCCAAATATTGATCTTCAGGTATATTATCAAATTAGTTGTAAACACTGAATACAATTTAAAAACATACTGGTAGGTTATTTAGCTCCCCAAAAAAGTGGTCTTAGATAATGGTAGAGAAATCAGATTGTTAGCTGTTCTCAGGGACAGTTTGAGAGATGACTATTGTAAATCCAATGTGTCAGTGCTTTGATTTTCTGTTCTTCACTTTACCTACTTTTACTTTTTCATTTACTTTTAGAAACCTAATTAAAACTTTTATAAAACATAATTTATTATATGGAAATAGGATCTGTTCCACATTGATCAGACATTTAAAGTGGAGAATAGAAACTCTGCAATACTTCTAAACTGGCATTTTGAAAATTCCTTTGATTGAATAGAGTAAGTGTTCTCCAATTCTAAGTAAGTAGTGAATACATGCAAAAAATGGCAAACAGGGGTCTTTAAAAAACACAATTAATCTGTATTGTGGTCTATGGTGTTCCCAACTGTTACAAAGGCACAAGCCAAAAGTGGCAAAAGGCAGATTTATGCGATTCATTGATTGGGTTTACAATATATTTTAAGCTAGGTTCATACAAGAAGAGAATAGGTAGCTTGTAAAATGGCTAGTCACCGGTGATAGTGACCATGCCTATATAGTTCTATCTGGATTATGCAGTTTTGTAGTATGTTTATTTCCTTAGTGGTTTAACTTGATAGACTTGTTTCTTTTTTCGACATGACTAACTATAACAATTTATTGGTTATAAATAATGAGTAACTTTACATTAGCATTATTTTGACAATAAGCATACCTACTTACTGACAATACATAATCAAATGCTTTAGCTGATGAACTACAAGCAGTGCATGCATTTACTAAGCTTGTATATAATGTCTTCTTTTTTAAAGACTTAACAAAATACATTCTTTGTGCTAAACTTCTTTTTGTCTATTTAAATCCTTAAAGCTTTCAACAACATCCAGCTGAAGTTTGTTATTGGTTATGCTCCAGATAATGGTATATTTCATGTCCAATAAAAGCACAAAAGTGGAAATCCAATCTTTTGAGTATCAGCGTCTGTATAATAGATAAAAGTAGTGCAATTTAAGAATATAAAGAATCTTTTTTTGTTGGATAGAAACTGTGAATTCATTTCATGACAACACACTGCTCCTTTCAGATTTTTAGAGCAATATAAAAGACAAATCTAACAAAAAGCTGAATATCAGTCAAGATAAACTCCAGCTTAAAGAAAAAAAAATGTGTGCATTAATCTAGAGGCAGAGGTGCTCATAGTGCATGCAAAGAATCTATGCTTGATTGAAAAGGCTAGGGGCTTCATGCACCAATATCAACCTAATACCATATATATAAAAACAGTAACGTGTGTAACATGCGTTAATGCACTGTTGTGCCATTAATTGTTTTTGGCTCCCCAGTGCACCTTGCTGGATGAACCTGCTTTGCAGCACACAACAACTTCAACATATTACAGTGCATTATGGTGTGCAGTGATAGGAAAAATGGGTATTACAGTTTTTTCTGTGTTGCTGTACACTAGTCAGCTACTTATATCCCTAAAAGCAATGCACAATGCAAGTGTTCCATTGCAACTTAGAAATCTAAACCCTGACTTAAGGCCCAACTTCAGTTTGATAATAGAATGATAACTCCGGTCCCTATCATAGAACTGCAAAACTACCCGCCTGTCACAGCCACGGTACATGGACCAGAAAGAATTTATATATAAAATATGATCTGTTCAACCACTTTATGTCTTTATACTGGCTTTGAAAAAACAAATGCAACAATATTCCGGTTGCAACAGATTTGTGTAGTATATTACCTTTGTTAAGTAAATAGCGTACTTGTATAGAGCTTTTTTCAACAGACAAAAAAAAATAAAAACAACTGAGGAGGACAAGGGGGTTTGGTTCAAAAGAGTCCCTTTAAGTGAAGAACAAATTGGGAGCTATGCCTGGATTTATATGCCTAGTGTGTCTGTTCCCTCTGGGTTTGCTAATGTTTCCCTCCAATAATCCGAAAATGGAGGAGGACCATAACAGATAAGTGATATGTAATTTCTAATCTACCTGACAAATCATGCAAATATTGACCCAAATTTAAGTTGCAATCACTGCTCCTGTAACATTTGCCCAAAGGTATTGACTAAAGATATGAGAATTGTTCACATTAAGCCAAGCTCTACCTTGCATGCCCTACTTTATCTCCAAAAAGTCTTAAGGTGCGTACACACTTCCAATTTTTATCGTTCAAAACGAACGACGAACGATCGATTGGGCAAAAAATCGTTCGTAAAAAAGTAACCAACGACGCCGACGAACGAGGAAAGTCATTGGAAACGAACGACCGGACCGGCGGATCGGATTGGACGACTATCGTTGAACATCGTTCGTGTGTACGATCGTTCGTTGATCGTCCATGTTCTGAGCATGCGTAATGAACGAACGTTCGTTCACTTTCCTGTCGTGCACATAGTTCCTCCATCGCTCAAACGATCGTATCTATTGTGTGTACAATATCTACGAACGATCGTGTCGTTATCTCTATGTGCAGGATCGGTGCTATACGATCGTTCGTAGATATCGTGCAGGATCGTTCGTCGTTCGTTTTCCAACGATAATAATTGGAAGTGTGTACGTAGCTTTACTGTTATTAAGAGAGATCCCTGCTATGTACAACTATTATTTGGGCCCTGAACATTGAAGGTTGTCCTCCAACAAGACAAATTCTTCACACAATTAAAGGGAAGAACATGTTTATTCAAATATGTAGAATAGTATGAGAAGATGACATCCTATCAAATAATATAATCTGCAAAGACATACAATCTGCTTTCAGCCTCTGAAAGCAAACGGCAAGCCAATTTATTTTTACACACAATGACATTTGCTGTGATAGGATTTACCACATTTGCATAAAACATATCAAAATGTAACTGTATTAAGCAATTAGAGGTCTGCAAAAGAAGCTACAGATGCATCTTTCTTTTCTAGATATGTTTTCCTATTTGTGAGCACAATTTTACAACTTAGAACTATTCGCTGACATTTTACATTGTTTGGTTACTAAAAAGATGCTTAATGTAATATCTACAGGCTTGGACTAAATTCCATTTCAAAAGACCTTACATCATACTTTCTTTTAATAAAGATAAATGAATCAAGCTTGAGGAAAAGAGGTTTATATATAGGTGAAAAAACATAACGTGCATTGCATTGCCAGGCTCTGTACATTCCTATATGCATTTTTGATAAGTCCCATGACCACCATTTAAAACAGTAAAGTTATTGATGGAAACCATCAATCTGGCACTCTGGAACAGGTGTTATTAGGGGGTACAATTATATTGTCACATGGGTATAATGAGTTGAAAATTGATGGCTGTAATTACTGTGAATCATGGTGCTATCTGTGTAAGACTGAACCACATTAAAGTAGCAATGATGTGTGTATGACAATGGTGATGATGAAATACCTGTGTCAGTATAGGGTACAGTATTTGTAGCATAGACTCAAAGAACTGCTTTGGGCCTGATGAATAAGATTGGGTATCGCTTAATCTGTATGCATTTTATCTTCCATGGTTCCCTAACCCCTTCTCCCGTTTAAAGATGCAAAAAAATGTAGCTGTCTTTCCATCGTAATATAGTCTTTAGAGGTGTTTACCAATTTAATAAATAGTGGAGACATGGATGATTTCCAATATTTAGTGATCATACATTTGTCAGGAATCAAAATTGAGTTTATTATTAGAGTCTAGCACAATCAGGTCCTAACACTTTAGAAACAGAACAGAAACAAAATTTTTTTTGTAACTGTTTCAAATATTGCTTGCTATATTAATTTAATTTGAGGACATTCGAGCCACAAAGGTTTTAGGAGCTCTGGGCACGGTTACATCCTTAACCGGTATTTTTTATTTGTAAAATTTGGCCAATTCTGTGGGTACTATCTTATACTGGAATTCTTGGTAGATAATACAATTACATATCATATGAGGAGTATACAGAATCTTGTGCTTGTTTTTGTTCTTTGTAAACCTTTTTTAAAGTTTAGATTTTGTTTTTTTTCCCCTCTTCATAATGCACACAGATTGTTGGTAATGGATTAGAAGGCAGATTGCTTCCTAAAACTGTTTCAGCACCCAGACCCAGTATTCTTCTTAGGAGCTCTCAACGCTGCTACAAGGAATGGGTGGTCTTTGGAAGAAGTTATACAAGTAAAAAACAAAACATATTGATGTGCAGCCTTGTGGGCTGCTGTATTGGTGCTGCATTTGCAAGCAGACCGAGATGGTTAAGGTCCACATGTAATGTTGGGCCATTATGATTGACAGTTTAAAATACTAGAAAAGGATGGACCATTGACAGTTATATTGGGGAAGAATTGGGTAATACTGCATGTCATCCAGCTTTGAAATGAGGGAAATAAAAATGCTAACTTCATCAAGAAAAGGTAAAGCTGTTTTTTTTGTATTTTGCATTTAAAGGAAAACCTTTGAAACCTATCTCTTGCTCCACCACTTTGTTTTCTTGAAGTTCCACTATTGATGAAGAATGTTCTGCGTCTGTCATACCTTCAGGTGTGTTGGAAGCCTTGTCCCCCTGCAAGATGTGGTCTCAGCTACTACTAGTGAAAAGATTAGTGCAATAGCTTGAAGTATAGGTGAATATTAAACATTTTCCTTGACATTTTTTGATTCTTTTTAGGCAGTTAAAAAAAATCAAAGAACAAAATTATTTTTCTTCTTTCAAATTTAACACTTAACTCAAAAAGCTTTTATACTAAATGAAAAAGGTCTAATTTTCTAATTTTACACATTGGGTTCAGTTTCCAGGAGCAGCTGAAAAGATAGGTAATGCATGATCTAGTAACGCTTGTATCAAATGACAGGAACACTGCTGGGTATAATAATTTGTAATATGCCTGTAAAAAATCATTTTTATGTTAAAACATAAATTAGATCTAAAATACCATTATTCGGAGTGAAGGGTTGTGACAAGGTTTTAATATAAAATAATGTGTTTTTGCAGTTTTGTTTATAAAAATGATTTAACATAATATTTACTATAGATATATTTTTTATTTATTTATAGCCTAATTTTACATCCAATCCCAACCTAATAGGGATGCAGGTAAACCCGAGAAGGGGACACTAGTAACACCAGATATTAGTAATGTTTAAAAGCATACACAAATTAATACCTTAATACCAAATTAAAAATTTGATAATGGAATTATTTTGATGTTATGTTTATTATAAAAAGTTAACATTTAACTGTCTATAGTTATTTTAGCACTAGGACAACACTAAAGCAATAAGCTTGATGCAACACACTTCTGAAAGATCTCCTTTATTTAGGTCAAGCTTCTAAAAAAGTCACAAGGATGACCTCTTTAGAGACTTTAAATGCAATAAATTTAGTTAAAGTTAACAATTTCCTGTTGATCACCACAGGTTTCTTTCACATCCATGATGTTAAAACAAAATGGATGACAATTCATCTGTCATGAACAATCCTTTACTTTGTTACAAGGTATTCGGGCAAAAACAGGCATGTTGGCTCTGCTTTAAGACAACACAAGATTTAATTTGGACTCATTAATTAGCAGTTTAATTTCTATAAACCTCACATGAATTCTAAGAGTGTGCCATATAATTCACTGTCAGCTGTCAAACATAAATAGCAGCATCCCTTGGCTTAATTCTCAGCAGGGAACACAATGGAATTACAAAAACAAACTATGTAAAGAGAAAACAATTTTCATCAGAATACCTGTCATGTGCAGCACAGAGCAAGATTAAACCTTTATCATTATTATGGCACAGGCTAGCTCTGCAGCACAGTAAATGCAGATTATGGGACCCATTAATTAACTTCCCTGCAGACTAACAGTCAGTAATTTATGTTAATTGCTATATGTAGTCGGTAGTTGGTATGCGTCTGTTAAGGGATGTAAGCCTCATTTATCTTCATCTGCTTGGTGTATCCTCTAATATATGTTATAGGCAGGAAGGAAGAGGCCTAGTAGTTGCTATGGCAACCTCTAGACTTCAAAAGACAATAGTGACGAAATCAATTCTTCTTCACTTATAACTTGTCACTTTTCCTGACATACACAATACCCATCATTTTATTCAACTACATTTGTTTGTAATTTTCTTGACAACTTAGTTCATTTGCTGCTCTTATAATCATAGTGTTAAATTTGAATATTGTCTTATATTAATCATCATTACTGATGACAACATTTATGAATATAAAATTGCCTTTAACTGGGAAAAGCATAGCATTGACAATGACCTGCTGTCTCTTTGGGATGTAAATAGTTGCAAAACATGTCCTCAAAAGTGACTGAAAGTTTGGTAGATTCGGGATTGTTTGGCTGAGCCTAACGCGTTCATCAATCCGCCCAATCTGGAGAGAAGGTGCGGTGCCCCTTGTTCCTCTATTCCCTCTTCATAGAACAGAACAGTTCTATGTATATAGCTCTCATTCATCCATCTGTTATTTGAAACAATCACGAAAGATTATTTCCTGCAACAGCAATCTGATGTCTGTCTGATATAAATATCAGAGTCATTATCTACAGAAGGAGTTTATCTAGGGCATTTATAAACAATAAGAAGAACCCAGATTTTACACATATCAGGTTTAATTTACAGAAGTGAAATGCCTTTGCTTATCTTCCTAGCATTTACCCAGATCTGTCACCAGACCATGGTGGACATACGTGGTATTTCTGGGTATACTATTTCTTTCTCACCATATAGCACTCATACATATGTGTAATGTTGACTTGAAACTAACTCTGAAATCTCAGGCAGTCTGGTGACTAATTGGGAGTTTTGTGCATGTGGGAAGAAAGTACTTGTTTAAGCTCTCTTCTAGAAATGCAATGTTTAAGGTACAGCCTCATTTATGGTATTATGTGTCTCTCTAGATTCATAACAAGGATTACATTTTATTTTAATGTATTTAAAATGTTTAAAATATTTAAAATAGATAAGCATTATATTAAATGTAGCTGTAGTGTGGGATAAAGGAAAGGCTTGAGCAAAGAAGTACAAGATTAAACAGTATGGCATGAAATTTCAAGTGGCTCACAAGTAACCAGAAAACACTAATAGCAATTATAAAAGAAAACAGCATGTTAGAGGTCATCTATCCCATGATATATTTTTTCAACCATAATGCTTCGTATGAAGGGTGTCCAGTAGGAAGATAACCTATTCAATATGGACCATGGTAATGTCTGCAGCATGATGTTAATAAGGATAATATACTATATGTTTTGCATATTTTACATGCCTTTTACATTTTTAAACAGCCTGTCCTTTCCTTAGTTACAATAATATGAAACCAAGAATACAGCTGGTTATTTTCTCCAACAAACTGCAACCTGATGTGGTTGTGCTAATGGACCATTGGGGCATTGGGCTGCATGGTTGGCTAAGTGGCTAGCACTCCTGCCTTTTTAGCACTAGGGTCCCAGGTTTGATGTAGGCTTCCTTTCACATCCCAAAAACTTTAATGTTATGAATATGGTATAATATGAGACAGTTACAGTGTCATGACTGTGGACTTTGTTAAGTGCAGCACAATATGTCAGTATTAAAAAAATACAAGGTGACATTTAAAACAGATGCTCAAGTAAAAAGCAATGGTGTTGTTTTCAATCCAACTACATAATATAAAGAATAGGTCTAAGGAAAGTAGTCATGACTCCTTTTCCTAGCGTGAAAATCTTTGTGTAGGTTAGATGGCGATGCTGCATTTTATAGGTATACTAATATTATGACTGAAAGGTTATTTTTATATGCAAGACTATACCGTGCATATGAGCCTACCAAAATACACTAAAATAACCTTATAGCAAGAAGCAAATGTAATATCTACTTTCCCTACCATTCTGCATTACAGTATATTGTCAAAAAAATTATAGTTTTTTTTTTTTTTTGAAGCATTTTAAATTCTGAGCAAAACACAGCAAGAACAATTCACTACTTGGCTGACCAGAAATCCATTTGCTCATGCACCGTGATCCAAAATAAAAATGATACTGTAGTTTTTCTTTCTAGCTTGTACAGCCTACTCACTATTTCCACAATATAAATGCCATGACATAAAGCATCAATACACAAGGGATGTAAATGCTTCACAGCCAGTATGAAATACCTCCAGAACATATATATTTATATTCTTTAATTATACATACCTTTTGAAAAGGTTTTTACTTGTAGAAAGAGAAGGTATTCAAAACATTGCCTTACCAAGTGAAATGACTGCATTGTTCTATTTTTTGTTTCCATGGATATTAGAAATCACACTAAGGTATGGGATCTTGGATACTGAGAGTGACATTTGAATGGATAACGAGCATGTAACAATTGTGCAATTAGGTGCAATCAGGACATTTTAAAAGAGTTAGAAAAACATTTGTTGTATTCTATTGGGGATCTGTATTAAATCCTAATATTAAAATCTTTACTTAAGGTGTGTTTACTGCACAAAACTATAGTAGTATTGCATTCACCAAGGAGAATTTTGGAATGGAATATTCATAAAAAAGATCTGTGAACCACTAAAATGTACAGGCAGCTTGGCTTGTTAAAGGAAGTCGAAATACAATGAAATTACTAAAAGGATCAACAAATAATAACATTATTTCAGAGGGAAGTTGTTATGTGACTCCATCGCATATGCCATTTTTTATTCTAATCACATTTATGTTTTGTGGTCTATTTTTAAAGAAGTGCTAGTGACTTTTACCAAAAATTGATGAATCAATCACTGTCATTGAAAACACAACCACTAGAAAGATTCACAGGAAAAAAATTGCTACTGAATATAAGATTCACTTTTTATAGATAGACCTCAAAGTCCACATATGCACGGCAGTAATTGTGTTGTGAAGCTGCAGGGACAATAGAGACTGTAACTGTAGATAAATGGCGACCAGCCAAGCTGCTGAAGCATAACTTTTGCCAGGCATGTGTAAGATGGGTACATTTTAGATTAGAAGTCAGACTGCCTGGAAGCCAAGTATTAAAAAAAATCATCCAACTCAAAAGTAAAATGCAGTAACATTCTGATTCACCTGCCTGTTTGCAGCAGGTCTGTGCATACTGTTGTGATTAAAATACGTTGGTCCTGATTTATTAAATCAATCTAAGACTGGAGAAGATTGAC
This sequence comes from Pyxicephalus adspersus, assembly GCF_032062135.1. Classification (NCBI taxonomy): domain Eukaryota; kingdom Metazoa; phylum Chordata; class Amphibia; order Anura; family Pyxicephalidae; genus Pyxicephalus; species Pyxicephalus adspersus. The sequence goes on along the minus strand of NC_092862.1, from coordinate 104,761,015 downwards.
AATCATAGGAGAACCTGGGTGATCCAGCATACCTAGTATGGATCTGGTTCATGACTGGAAACACTTGTCAACTAATAGGAAATGATTTTAAAGAAATTTTAGGTTTGCTGGATCACTCAGGCTCTCCCAAAAAAGATGGGCAATAAGTTTGTACAAAGTGGAGGGCTTTTTTTCTGTTTTTTTTTTTTTTTTTATGCAGACTTCACATAATCCATAAAGTGTACCTGAACTTTTGTCCTTTTTAGATGTATTTGTATGTCCTCCTCTGAAGCCCGATTAGCTACATTGCATACTTTATCTTTGCTAAGTCCCATTCCTTTAATATTTCCTTTTCCTTCTTGTAGACTATAGGAAGGACGTGACAATATCTGAGGACGTCATTTAAAAGTTTGTTGTGTGGCTATAGAAAACCAAATATGTGCGTCAATGTAAGCATTTCTACAATCAAAATGTCCCCAAATTAATATATTTAAAGTAACTCAAAGTGGTCCAATAAAATAAATGAAATTTGAAATGCATTTTGTGCATATTTGATGAAATATAATCTTGGCTCCACATATATTTTATATGCTTTTTAGTTGTGTATTTTTTTTGTTGACTGCTAAAAAGGCTTTGCTTGTAAATCTTGATAAATGAATGGCCTATGTTTATGACCTGTATTTTAGAATATGTAATCTGCAAGCACATTCTAGTAGACCTAAACAGGTCACATTGAGCTATTGTTCTCCAAAACTGATTTAGGTTCCTGTTTACAGCACATTGGAGTAAACCTTCATAAAATTAAGTTTTTTTGTTATGTACATACCTTTTAACAATCCAGAAAGTGTACTGCTATCGGCAAAGGAAAGGGTCCCTCTTTCCAACAAGTAGTGAATCTAAAACACAAATAACAGGTGGAAATTACTTATTTTTGCTGTTACATTTATTTGCATAATTCCTAACCTTAGCAGTTACATTTAGCATAAAATAGGCAGCGGTAAAATGAACAGACATAAATGAGATGTGCAAGCTGGTGTTCTGGGATGAAGGTCTAAGGTCCTAAACACATGGATGCTAAATTGTAGCTTGTACATTTTCAAAAGGAAGTACACAAAAACGTTTTAAGACTTTTAAAGAATCCATCACTTTCAGTCTGTGAATGCTGAATACGGGTTTTAATGAGAGTACTGACTGTTGACTTTTTCCAAAGTTTAAAGAGGCCTTGTTACCATACCATTTCTACAACAATCGTTTTATAGAATTATGGGCCTGATTTAATTTAGCTCTCTATGAATGGAGAGGATGAATTATCACAAGTGAACCTGGAATGAATCTGGTCTAGGACTAAAAACATTCCCCAACTAATAGCAAATTAATTTTAAGAAATCCATTCCAGGTTTGTTGGATTACCCAGGTTCTCCCATGATAATCTATTTTTGATACATCAGTCCTTTATGGGCATTTTCTATATTTTATGTATAGTATTTACCTGTAAAGGTCTCTTTTGTGTAGTCATTTGGGAGACCTAAGACTGCTGTTGGGTTTGTTGGGCTGCTTATTGGAAATTATGTCAGAAGCCACAGCAGACTTGATTAAAGTCACAATGTTTGGTAGCACCCTTTGCTCTTCTGCCTGCAGCTACATAAAATTTATGTAGGAAGGAGAGGGCAGGAGAGCTGGGCCTTTACCAGAAAAGAAAAGGGCTATGAATTGCAAGGGGAAAGGGAGCTTTGCTAAAAATTGACTCTTCTTGACAAGAAGTCAAATTACCTTCACAGTTCACAGGCATAATGCAAATGAATTAAATTATTGAAAATGAAAAAAAGCTGCAAGTCAACAATTAGAAAACTAAAATGTTTTGGTGCTTTTACCTGCAATTTTTTAAGCTAGTAAAATTGTATCCTTAAAATCATCTGAAATACTTGGAAGTATGCTAAAGTGCTTGTTAAATGCCACCCGTATCCGATATAGCAGATCTGAAACCCAATAAACTTACAGGGAATTACCTAGTGGTGGACACAAAATAAAAACTTTCCAGAGGTTCTGTCTCTTCTCTACTTTATTCAAACCTAGGAACAACTATGTGGCTATGTTGTATCTTTCCATAAAGCACAAGCCTGGAAGCTACAAGGGCATTTTTTAGTAGCTCAGTATTCTTACTAAAATTGCTAGTGATTTATCACAAGTAGTTGCAATTCATTGCCAAACAAAAAAACAAACGGCTCCCTGTGGTGTAAGCTACACAATGTAGCAGTGATCAATAATACACCATGAGTGATCATGGGAGATAAATTGCTACTGCATGCTGTTGTGTAGCTTGAACATTTGCTGCACCTACCTCCTATGGAATTCCTGTTCTCTTTTTAAATAGGACAAGGGAGAAACAGGCTAAGCAATACCTAAAAGGAGATGTCCTTACAGATGAAGCAGCAGCACCACTATCACCTGCAATGTATCCTCATTCACCTATTGATATGTACTTGTCATTTCAGAATGTAGCAGACCACAACAGTTATTTTACCAGTCCTTATTCATAAAGTTTATTGGGAGCTATATAATACACAAGTAGAAGGGTGCACACGTCCTTGTATTTCAAATAATTTAGATTAATTAGGACATATATAGGGTAATTGATTGTAACTGTTATTTTTTAAACAAATTGGGTGTGTTACTGCCTCACTCCTGTTATTATTCAAACAATGTAAAAAGACCCAAACTTAGTCTACAGACACCACTATTCACTATTCCAGAACTTTATGGGTTCTAATTGGCAGGATCATTGTCCTGGGTCAGTGGCTAACTAAGCAGATAAGCTGGAAAAAAATCACAATTTCAGCCAAGCCATTACCATTTTCATTAGGGGGTTATGTATGACAACAACAGATTTTCTAGAACAGGTTCTCTTTTACATTTAGAACAGTTTCTGAAAGCCAGTCATTTATGGTCTCACCAAGCAGGAAAACCTTGGTAATAGAGAGAAATGTGACAGTAAAATAACTGTTTTGTTAAACTCCGGTGATATATGACTGTGTTAAACTGAGTGAATGGAAATGAGCTTCACCGCAGTAAAATATGAAAGTACTAATCTGTCAGACCCATGCCAATCTCTCCCTGCTGCATCCCCTGGTACGCAAAACTGGCAAATATCAGCATGCTGTCTAAAAATAGAGGTAATCTGTATTCAGAAATGTCATGTCTGCTGTAACAATCAATGGCACTGAAGTGCTGCTGAGAGCTAATATCCTAATCAAAGCAATTATGATGCATTCGCTTACTGCCTTTACTTGGACCCTTACCAGTCTGTAATACATTCTTACAACCAAAATGAATACATCGGTTTCAATATATATTCAATATATATATATATATATATATACAACAATTTTCAATATATAATATTACAATGTTATTGTAATGGTTTTAAATTTAGAAACACATTAGGCTTTTTGTGATTAACAGTGTGCTTTGCTCCTGTAGGAATAAAAAGGTTCACTCCATGTAGGCTGATGTTTTGTGGGTCAAATGGGGATTCCGCTCTCTTCTTCTGAGTCTATTAGTGGTATAAGAATGCACAAGCCAAATGTACCCCCACTTGTTCTGCAATTGATATGTTACAATTCCTTGCTTCCTTAAATGTTTAATAGCACATATTACCAGGAATACATATTGTAAGTGTCTATTACTATAATATGAAATTTCTATTTGCCATAATCTTGTGGCACTTAGTTGACATCATTTCTTTTGCCTTTAATATTCAATTGTCTAAGTTAGGACCACTGTGTCATCTGAGTTTTTTTGTGCCGTTTTATGAAGCAAGCCCTACCATATATGTACATGAACTATTAAACTCCTTACGCTCTGTTCTGTTAATAGGAGTAAAGACTGTCAATCTTGTGCAAGCTCCAAATTGGAATATGGAGAATACACAGGGGTAATGATTACCTTCCCAATACAATAAAGTTGCCTAAACACCACTTACCAGTTCTTTTTCACTGAAGAAAGAGGGAAGTGGGGAAACCACACAGGAAAATGCAAGTGTGGCTCTAAACAAATTGGAATCTGCCATATGTCTATCCTTCCAGTTCACATGTAGGTTAATAATACATTTAAAAATGTTAATATTTATAATTTTTAGCTCAGTCTTTAAGGTTGTCATTTGAAGGTCCTAAAAATAATTGTAGAATCATAAAGTGAAACCTGTTTTTTTTTAACAAATACTACAAATATTCCTCCAGCAATCAATATTTTGCAGCAAATTACATAATATGGTTTAGATACCAAAACTAGTAGTTTACAAACATTTTCCTATTATTACTTAATTTTAATACTTGAATGTCTTTCCACAGTATTGCAAAGCAACTCATCTTCACCATTCATGATTAATTCTTTTCTTATGTCAACTGGCAGCAAGCTCAATCTGGCATATATTCATAAGCATGTGTGCTGTCAGAGTGTGACATCATAAATATTAATTATGGTTCAGCTAAGGTATTGCATAAATGTAAAAAAAAATGACAGTTATTAGTTTTTCACAAATAATAAATTTCAGATGCCACATAGTAATAGGCAGTCTTAAGATAAATTATTTTAGTATTAAGAAGATAAAATCATTTTTTTGACTTTATATATACATTAAGTGGCTGCAGATTTATTATTATAATTTCTATTTTCTTTCATTGCAAAGGTAATACAGGTACTGTAACCTACATTTATTTATTATTACTTCAAAGCTGACTAAAAAAAAATATTTAAAAGTAAAAAGTGTCTTTATTTTAAAAAACATGATCAAACTGTATATTTGAAATAAAGAAAGATAAAATATACTTTTATCTACTAATAAAATGTATAAGAACACAGAAGAGCTGTACCAGGTAACTAAGCAATTTCTCAGATTTACCAGCTGGCTCTAGGGGTCGATTTGAGTTACTGAGAAGATTTGGCAATTACCATTTGAAACCTGTAAATTCAGCATCAAACAGCAGAGAAGAATAATTTGAAGGGTTTTTGTTCAGGCTCTTCTTTGATAAAACTCAAAAAAGACTCACTCAAATTAACCATGAAAAAATATGCAGTAATGCAGAAAAGCAAACACTTTTCTCAGCAGCAGATGCATTCATTACTGTATTTACATATAACAGCAAACATAGAAAGACACCTGCTTTTTTACTTGTTATTTGACTTGTTTTTACATTTTACTTGTTTTATTCCAATATCTCACTTTACAATTAGATTAGAAGCTACAAAAAGATAATAAAAATACAAATTATGTACTAAACAATACACTGAAGCTGCTGCATCCAATCTTCTCCTTTAAACCTCCTTATTCTATAAAAACATGCCGTTAGGTTACCTGGCTTCTACAGTCAGACTGTATCAAAGACTTAGGACTATGGTAGGGACATTAGATTGTTAGCCCCTACAATAGTGACATGACTATAGGCTTTGTAAAGCGCTGTGTAATATGTTGACGCTATATAAATGCTGTGTAATAATAATAATAATTGCGTTACAGAAGTTACGTACGAGTACCTACCTACCTACCTGTTGTAGCCCTTGGCAAGAGGTGGGCAGTGATTTTAATTCTAGAAATCCATAGGGAGAGTTTAGGCTAAATAGGGCCTTGGGCAAAATGAAGTGGGGTGCAGCATTCCAGCTCACTGCACCCCTGCAATTCTCTTTGTGGCCCTGGAGAAGATGGGAGCCCAGGGCATTTGCCTATTTTTCCCTACTCTAAAATTGTCCTTGAGAAGCTTGGAATGTTCGCCTCCATTAGCAGGGGAAGGATATAAACATTGTTTTCTTTGGCATGGGCAAGGTTCTATATGAGGTTGGGGGGTGTACAAACTAGAAGTCATGAGAATATGAACTTTGTTCTTCTTTATCTGAGGTTATTCCTGAGGAACAACTAGGGAGTTTGACAACACAAAAAATATGTTAGGCTTTGGAAACTGAGTGCTGCCTGAAGTATTTACTCATTTAAAATGAAAATTCGACTATTAAACTTACTGTAAACTTTTTTTTTACTCAAATTAAAAAAAAATATTGTGAAATCCACCCAACAAAACAGTTAACAACTTAACAAAACAATAAAACCATCAAATGAGAAATATATACCCAGCATAGACTCTGCTTTATTAAAAACAGAAAACAAGGTTGCCTTGAGTTCCACATTTATAATAATGTTTTATTCCCATCTCATCTAGTACTTATAACGTAGCTTCACCTAGCTAACAATTAAAGATTAATAATAATAATAATAATACTTGACTTGTCCAAGGTTATGCATGATGCAACATTAAGATTGGGCTTAACTGTCCAGCAAGGTCATCCTTTTCATTGATTTATAGAGAGTATTAACCTCATATGAGCTATTACAGGCACATTTTCATATCTGACTTTATCAGGCAAAAGTAGTCAGACTTTCCTATATCCTAAAGATTTATTATATAAAAATTATTGTACAGCTATTGTAAATGTTTTTAGAATATATGTATAGTATCAGATCCTAGATTTGTAGAAATAGTGCATAGGGTGGTCATACTAAACAATAAAAACCAATAGCAAGGAATGCTTTCTAGAAAAATATATTTAATACCAGAGTTAAATTGATAAAACAGGGAATCTGACATTCCCTTGTGGGAATCTTCCAGGTCTATCTGTTTCAATGGAAATGGAAATGTCAGATTCCCAGCTTTATAAATAGACCCCTTAGAATGCAATTTTTTATTATTATTTTATCATTTTTATTTGGTTAGAAATTAATAGCAAGCAAATTTTTAGGTCACAGATTCCACAAAATACATAGGTCCAAGAGTAATCATACTTTAAAGCTGAACTCCGAGCAAACACAGTTGATCATCGATTAGAAAACCCTAACTCTAAGTAGCAGAGGTGTAGATGACCATAATCCAAGTTACAAAATAAATTGCCTGACCGCAGCAGCTATTACCTCATATTTTACACATTAGTTCCAAGGCAGACAGAATAAGGTTAACTGATCCAGGACTAGGGTATACACACTGAGGAACAGGCTATGAAGAGTTTTACTACTGCCCATTATCTAACAATTTTGTAAAGGTTTCCCTTTAGAATCTGTGTTGCTAAGGTTAAGACATGTAAATCCTCTTGTAAGTCATACAGTGGGCTCTGATGACTCACACGAAGCCATATTTATCAGTCTGTCGCATAATGCCAGCCAATTATATTCAAATATCCACTTCAAAATGATAATTAGAAAATAAGCTTTGAATGTGATTAGTTGTTAAGGAAGTCCAAGACATTTTGTTTCTCAAATACAAGGATAAATGCTGCTATCTTCTGTATTACCAGTAAAATATTATTATAATGCCCATGCCTATCTATTTTTATACCTCAAAACATTATTAAGCAAAGAATTGGCAGGTTATATCAAAGAGAATAACTGCAAGTAATTCCATTTATCAGATGTTTTAAATAATAAAGATCCTTGTGCAAAAGTTTAATATGGTAATCCCCCCCAGTGGGAAAAGGCAACTGTGGCTTACTATCCCTGCAATCATTTCCAATTATGTTGCCATAAATAACTGCATGGACCGTCAATCCGACCTCCTATAATTTATTACAGTACATTATGTATTGCCAGCTTCGGAGGCAGTTAGGTACTTTGTAAGGCAGAGAGGATAACGAGATAATAATAACTGGGGGAAAGAGGGCGATGACCCAAATGAATTACTATTAAATGTCTATGGTATCCCCCACAGAATGCCTTCATTTGCAATCAATGTCCACATAGTTAACGCAGGCTTTGTTACGTCTAGTCCGATTCACCAAATGGTAAAATGTCTTAGAACATCATATTTTTGCCTGTTTTTTAATAGCAACTTTTTTTCAGCTGAACCTTATTCATATGTTTTTAGCAATCTGATGGTGTGATCAGAAAAAAAAACCTCTTTGCAAATTAGTGCATGCTAACTGCACATGTTTATTTTGTGGCTGATTCACCAGTCTTAGGTGTTACAGTGGGTGTTTTAGTGTGAAACGGAGACAGCTCAACTTCTCCTGCTCAAAGTGGATGACATTTAGCTGCTGACAACCTAGATGATGCATCTTATGGAGGTTTAACAAGCATTTAGCTGGATCTTTGAATCACTTCTAGAATAATTTAGTATAACAAATCCACGTTAACATGTATAACTTGCTTTTTGGGGGGTGTTATATTTGATATAGTTAAAAAAGAACAAGTGGCCTACACAGCATGGACATACATATATGTCAATTAGTAAGGTTAGTAAGAACAATGTAATAAAGTTCCCACCACCATATGTTGTCTAGCTACATCATAGCTCAGCAATTACCCTCTAGAAACATCCTCTCGCATTATCACTGGACTTTCACCGTTTTCTGGCATTTCAACAATAGAACAGCAAAGTTTGAATTGAAAAATGTTGTTGTACATCCTTTTGCAAATGATGTACTTTTTAGTTACTTGAATCAGGGCTTTTGGGACTGTGTGAGAACTGCAAGAGCAATCGGGAGCAGAGCTAAGGGCTCCGCTCCCCTGATTGCTCTTGCAGCCCTTTACTAGTTGTATGTGTTCTTGGATAGAGTTTCTATGTCCAAGAACATAGGAGTCCTGTGTTCTTGGATAGAGTTTCACTATCCAGGAACACAGGACTCCTAAAACCCTATCCAAGAACACATACAACTAGTAAAGGGCTGCAAGAGCAATCAGCTCTTGCAGATCTACATGCAGTTTTCATGTACCAGCCATATTCGGGTTGAATATAAGGACAACCCGAATCGAAACACCAACATTAACTTTTAATAATAAATTCACTAAAGTCTAAAAGTAAAGCATTGTGAAGATTTTTTTTTACATAAAATGCTATTTATTATAACAATGCTAGCAGTACTAAAAACTAGATGGAAGCAGCCAGTGATGTTTAATACCACAGGGGATACAAGAAGGAGGCAAACATTGCACAGAACTCCAAAAATTTTCAGGATAGAAAAGTATACATGCAAGTGAGAAGTGTGTGTATAAAGAGTTATTTTGCCCTTAAAATTCAGATTTTTTTTCAATTCAGCAAGCAACCACATGAAATGCTATTTAAACATACTATAATACTATATACATATAAACATGTCTCTTTAAGATGTGCAGACTCAAAAGCAACAATATGGGTAGGAAAAAGAGGTAATAAGTCAGGAACTAAGGCAGCCTCTCTATTCCTGATTACTGTTGCTTGCAGTAGTGACATATAACTGTCAGATAAAGGGAACAACTTTCTTTGATGGTGCAGGCTGCAGCTGACAGCCTGGATTTTATATAATGTACAGAAGCAAGTTGGAAGCTCTCAAAAGGAAAAAAAAATGTTTTTAAAATAACATTTTTTGCATTGGTGAGATGTCTTTAAGCTAATTCATTTAGTTTTGGCAGATGCTTCTGTATGCAATGGCTACTAATATGGCTTGGGTGCACCAGCTGGTCTGAACCACTGACCAAGGATGAGTATATAGCTCCTCTAATTGCCAAAAAAAACCCGACCTATAATTATCTGCATGCTTGTTTCATGTGTGTGACTGATACTACTGAAATCAGAACATCAGTTTTACATCCAAACAATTGACATCCTTTAAAATGTGTTCAACAATCACAGCTTTATTTATGTCTGCGTTAAGGTTCCTTGCTAAAACTATGAACCTCTGTTGAACTGTCATAATCATTTCATTAAAAAATGTATTTTGTTTTAAACTGATTAGACTGGCCATCATTCATCCTATGATCATTTTTCAATAAAATAATAATGATTTGTATAAAATCTACCAAAATCCTGTATTTTTTATATGCATGTTCAGTAATTTGAACTATTGTATTAAGTTTTTTAAATGCTTCTTGAAAACCCTTAGCTTAAAATGTGCAATAATAAAAACAGTATTCTAACTGCAACCTGCTTGCCAAAAAAATAGTAGTGGGTTGTGTAGGAAAGCAATGAACACGCTAAAAAGTGGTATTGCACCCACAAGTTGAGTTGAACATATCACATATCCATAAAGCTGTGTAGTCACAGCTTAACCTCAATAGCAAATGAATACCCTTTTGCACCCTTAGGGCTACCTAAGGGGAGTCTGAATGAGGTTCTATTTGGTGACCTTTTAATTAATAAAAAGCCCAGAATGCTTTACAAACATATGAACAGAGCATGGAGGAATCATCATAGAATATATGTCTATTGTCCATATAGAGTATATATATATATATATATATATATATATATATATATATATATATATATATATGTAGTTTAAAACCCTCACAAACTGTATTCATTAAAAATAGATCAGAAACTTTCTGATTTAGTCCAGTTATTTAAACACGGAATTCAATTCTATGCCAAGCATTTTAAACTAAAATTTTACACTCTAATACAAAAGAAAATAACAATTTAGTAGTAAAGAAAATATTATATCTGACATTGCTACGCTACAACAGATAATCTTTCTAATAGCTATATGGCGTACAGTACAGTAACATTGTTGTTATTATTATAATGATTGCTGCATCTAAATATAAATAAGGAATTAGCCCTCTTTCCCAAGAAACATGCAAAAATGCTAATATTGGTGTGCAGGCTTATAATTACTGTATAAAGACATTGATCCTTTTTTAAGTACAGATATTCCCTTTTCTTTAAACCATTATACTGATACCATGCCAGTAATTATAAAGTCACAAAAAATAAAACTAAAGATTTACAAATAACTGATTTTTTTTTTTGAGCCTAGTGAATGCAAGTTTTTGGGATGATATCAATGCAGGTATGGTGTATTAAAACTCCTGTCAATACTATTCTTATACTGTGTATTATTCAAATAGACATTTGCTTTTTTGTTGCTAATGTAAAATTTTGGAGAGACTTTTTTTCAGCCTTTTTAACTTTTTGCGATTTATGTTGTAATCTTTGTAAGCGCAATAATATATGTACTTTAGATTTGCTTATCTTTTACTGTATCTTAAATCCAGAAGTAGGCCAATGAAAAAATGATGGTGAAAGGTACCTAAATAAAATGATTTCAAAACACACTAATTGATATTGTGCAATATAGAAAGTATTTTAGTGTAATATATTAGTATATGTGTTGTAAAGAAGCCCTCATTCAATTACATGTTTATGTTTTACCATAAAGTAGCTGATTTTTATATCATTTATTAATTTAGGATCATATAATGGTCATTGTTAGCCAGATGTTACTTAATATAATCATTTGTAATATTATCATGTACTTACATCAGATCCACTACAGCATCAATTCCAGATAGTGTTTTAAAGAAACTGTCCCATCAAATTTTCTACTGTAAATATATATACATTTTACTTGTAAATATATTTTACTTGTAAATATATTTACCATTTTACTTTACCAGCCATGCTTGCAGGACCTGTTGCCTACCATGCTAATCAGCATGCCTCAACGCCTTCACAAGCACCACCACAATCTCAAATAAATAGCTAGTCTTTCATATTCACTTATGGATCACTTCTGATCCCTGTTCTATTTACCCATTCCTTCCAAGAGAGCATAGCTGAAAATTTAAATAACTCAGTCACGTGAAGAATCAAGCCATGCTTCTTAAATATCAGTTCCCAAAGCATTAAATCCTCAAAATCTCCAATTTTCCTTGCCATTTTTTTTTCATTACCTTTCAATTACAATTTTTTTTTAAATATAGCATTACAATAGTAATTTTTCTGTACGTTCTCAGATTCATTCTTTTCAGTGTAAGATGAAATTGCTATATCACCTATAATTACCCATCCTTCTATGATCTATGGAACAGTTTTATTATATAGGGAATAACAGTAACCCATTATCCCCTATACATTCGAAGAGGGGGTAGGTGGGTTTCTGATACTCAGAGGGATTAAGCAGTAAGGATACCTATACAATCTTTTGGTACTTCAAGGGCTCTATTTAAAAAACATGAAATCTGACATTCCTTCAAACATTCCCTTCAAACATGGTAGGAATTAGTAACTGCCATTGAAACACATGGAGCTAGAAGATTTCCACAAGGGAATGTTTCAGGAAATGCCTGATTCCCTATTTTATTAATAAAGCCCCAACTATCTTAGGACACTTATTTGCTAACACAGATTAAATCTTTTCTATTTGGGTCCAAACTGCCTTCAGCATGTTGGCATTACCTCCATACAAATGACCCCATTTAATTCAGGATGTTCAGGATAGAAACTTCTGTATAGGTTCTGTACAAGCTCAGGACTATCAGCCCTATGATTCCCCAGCCTTTGCATATCAAGCCACAAAATAAGGACATGCTTGTTTTGGGTTAATAATTCACTAAACTTTTACATTTGTCTGACCAGTTCACTTTAACCTCCCTGGCAGTCCGATTATATTAGTAATGTTGAATGTCAAAGCGGTTTAAATGTCCTGCTCGGTCATACCCCCCAGTGCACTGCCCCCGCACACTCACGCGTTCCATTGATCATGCTGGGGACGCGAGGCCAGGGGCTCAGGGTTACTGCTTTTAGTATTGAAAATGAACCCCAAGCCACACTCGAGGATACGGCCGGGGGGGGGGGGGGGGGGGGGGGGGGGGGACCAGTTAGGGGGGGTTTCTGGGGTAAACCTTTTCCCCAAATAAACATAAAAATAGATGTTAAATTCACCTGCTAGTTTAAGAATGGTGCCCTGGCAATGAAAGGGATTCCAGAGGTAGTGGGGTGGAGTAAAAATGAATTTCTCCCATACTGGTCTGTGAATGTAAAAAAATTAAAAAAAAAAGAATAAAAAAAGCAATGGATAGCCTACTGCTTTCTAGGTTTTTTTTTATCATAGCAGAGTTACAGAACAACTGGGGAAGACATGTAAATATAAATCTACTGTTTTTTTGCCAGACGATTTGTGACACTGCACAAACAAGCAGATGATATGACTATTTTTTAATTTGACCATGTTCCAAAATAATAGGAGCAGCCAGTGTTGGATTATTGCCAATGATAAGGTGTTTTTGCTTTTCTTTTTCCAGGTTTACCTATTTGTTAAACATTGTAGCATTTAGGTTATCAGGTATAAATTAAAAAAGATATACTATAAAAATGTTTGCAAATTAAATATTATACAATTGTAGTTGTATCTCATTGTAGGCAATGCTTTGTGTTTCCATACCAGTACATGAACTCATTTTAGGCTTTAGCTTAGAATTGTGGTAACAATAAGAAAACTGTCTATAGATGGACTCGTATATCTATAGAACAAAAAGAAGGATCTGTTGAGAACAACCACTCAATACCAGCAATGACTACAGTACACATCTGATATTTTCCAACCATCTTCATTCTATACGTTCAATAACAATAACCTCTGTAGGCTGCAAGAGCTTAATAGTGGCCCTTAGTTGAAAGTGTGTGTGTGTGTGGGGGGGGGGGGGGGGGATCCTAAATAGTTCAATCCTTTTTAACAGTGTTCAAATGGGAAACAATAATGGTTATCATCAGCTGAATATATTGTAAAGCGGTGGAAAAAGAAAAGCCATCATTTTAACTGAGCGGGGGTGGTTTAAAAGGGTGAAAGTGACCAAATTTTAAAATTACCTAAAAAGAGACCTGACCAATCTTATTTCAGATGGTAAAAAGTATCATGGAGTATATGTACACAAAGATTGTAATTAATTTAAAAATATATGACATGTCAAAATGGAGCCACTAGCTGCTTAGTACTAGAAGGCAATGTCCTGTATTAGGCACAGACATGTTTTTACACTTAATGTTAGTTAGCAGTATATGTAAACTCATACATGAAACTATCAAAGGGTACAATTGATTCCAAAGTTATTCTGCAACAATCTGATTGGCGGCTCTGCAACATGCTTTTAGTATTATATTATTCCACAAAACTAATTTTTGCACAGAAAAGGCCAGAGTGGGGGCAAGTATGTAATAATGTGTGCTCCAACCTGTGATTATGTTGAATGCGACCAAATTTTGTGAGACACAGGTCACTAAAATTTGTGATAATAAAGCTGAATAAAGTTGATGACAGACGTATAACACCTAAAGGGATTTTGTAATAAAAAGAAATCAATATAATCAATATATTACCATAGGTTGCCAGCTCCTCACTACAATTTTCTACTGAACCAAAGTTCTTTTGCTCAATCAAAGTAGAGAATTTCCACATATGGGAAAAATTCATGCTTTTTCCTGTTATCCTCAAAGTCAGACACAGTAGCCAATCTCTATGCAGGAGTGCTACGCAAATGCGAACTTTCACAAATGTGCATTTGAGAGAATAGGAATTGCTGACAGTGCTGTAGAAGTAGCAATACTGTATGATGCCTGCCTTGAGGTTATCTGTCAAATATTTTACAGAGTAGTGCCTCTTTAAAGGAAAATAAATGTTTTACTTCAAAAGAGATGTGATACATCTGGTGGAAGTAATTGCTGCACTAAATGGATGAAACATAAAACCATGTTGGAAACCAATGTTCCCAATGTGAAAAAAAAAACATTCACTCTACATGACGTGTTCATTCATTGATACATGCAACATTTTGACCTTTTGTAGCTATTTCAAATATAGTATATATGTTGTTAGAACTCTTTGATAGAACATTTACCTTACTGGCTAACCAGTACCCCTATACTAATCTGTTCCTTCCATTGAAGACAATGGCCTATAGGACAAAACCAGTAAAAGGGCTGGAAATTATAGATCAACTTTCAAAATTATATATGTAAAGACAAAACATTTTTCATAGTTTTGGATGGTGTAGGTGAAGGCCAGCCCTCTGTCAAATGTTCCTTCTGGGGATAATAAGCCCTCTATTTGCCCTGGTGACCAATATCATAGCATCTTGGAGAAAATTCAAAATGTTTAAATTTTTGTTAAAGTAAGAGGTTGGGGTAATCTTCTAATGTGGACAAATGTTACCATGGCAAATAAATATAATGGAAATTCCCTTACCATAAGTAATTGTCCTCACTTCAACAGGACATATACTAAAATTGGAACAATGATTAGCATGGCCCCTGCGCAAGAATGACAAGCAAATTTGTCAAGCGTTTCATATTTTTCCCCTTCTGCTCTCTTTGCACTTTTTTACACTGGCTTCTATTTCACCTTCGAATCAAATGCCTCATATATCCGGTCCCACCTGCCTTTTTGCCCTAGTATACAAAAATACTCTATCCGTTCCCCTTGCTTCTCCAATGACCTACTAATGACTTCCCCACTTATAACCTCGTCACCTGCATGGCTCCAAGACTTTTCTACGGCTCAACTTTCTGGAATGGTCTTCCTCATCCTTTTTGGCTTGCTCCTACTTTCTGCACATTCAAAAGAGCCCTTAAAACCCATAATTTTAAACTTGCCTACCTGGCTTTAGTCTCCTAAACCCTCACTACTCATTATTCCATACCCCCCCCCCCCCCCCTATTGTATGCTACATGTACTCTCTTCCTCCTGTGTTATTGTTTGTATCTCTTTATCACTTGCAAACCCTATTTAATGTACAGCACTGCGTAATATGTTGGTGCTATATAAATACTTTTCATTAATATTATTATTATTATTATTATTATTAATAATAATAATAATAATAATTCAATCCATATCTAGCTCCTGAGATTGGTTCTTTTCTTTTATGGAGTGCTAGCATGATATGAGTTGAGCAGCAGATGTGCAAGTTTGGTGACAGATGTTCAGATGGTCATATCAATTGCAACCAAATGGCTAAAAGCCACCATATGGCCAACTAATCATTGCCATCAAGGCTCACCATGGCATGTAAACACCTCTTTTATATACACCTTTGCAGGTGTGTGACTGCAAAAAATATTTGGATTTACATTTTAGTGGTTTTTTTCATAAATGGACCTTTCAATACCTGTAAGATACTATTTCATGGCTCAATATGACACATAAGCACTGCAAAAGAGCACGCAAACAAGGATAAATGATTCAATATTTTCATTAGCTGAGAAACACAAAGAAATGGAGCTATGGAGCTTGTCTTAGAAAATATATGGTAGTCTGGCATTCTCTGAGTCCAAAAAACATTAGGCTATTGATTAAGCTTATATAATGAAGCCTAAATAAAAAGATCTGTTTAACTGTCAGCTGGGTTTTATGGAAAAAATCCCATGAAATGAGAAAAAGGCATGCCAAATTACGCTTCTACAAGCTTCTAATGAGCATACTAAGCAACAAGCCCCTTATGTCTCATGAACATGTAACATGTCTCAGAATATCTAGCTTTGGAAGCAGAAACAATATAACTACTACCAAAAAAAAAGAAAAACAGGCTTGGCAGTTAGAACCATTTAGTTTCAAACACCCTTATCCTATCCACAAACCACATGCAGCGTTTGATTATAATGTGCTTGGACTGGTTCACTGGTGCTGGGCTTGCTGGGTTACAGTCCTATTTAGTCACCTAGATTTTACCCCGTCCACAAAGGGCAGTGTGTATATATATATAAATATATATTTATATATATTGTGTCCTAATAAATGGTGCTCTAAGTTTTTCTAAGTAGGGATTTACTGTGGCCATACTGCTGTTTTGATAAAGAAGCTACTGAGCATTTACAAAGAACAGCTTTGCATTTTTGCACAGATATACAAAGATGCAATTCTGCTTGCTTTGGCAGTCCAAAACCACTACAGAGCATTAGGATGAATGTGAATGAAAGATCCCAGTGGGTCATATACCTGGCTCCCCTCCAGTCCCTCATTTGTGTGGGACTACATACAGTGGCCTGCGTTTTAAAATAGGCTGTAAAAAAATTTGAGCTCCTATAAATACATACATACATACCCACACATATTGTGTACACACATGCTGGATTACATTTTCTTTTTTTATAGCAAAGCTGTTACATTAATTATAATTCCAACTAAATTCAAGTGCCATTTTGCATGATTAGCATTTCGTCAAGCATGTTATTAATCCTTAAAATGCTGTATAAAAATAATAACCAAAATAAAAACTAATGACACAAATAATATATATTATAACAAACTACATTTGTTAAATAATACCAGTAATTAAATCTTTACACAAATCTGTGTATTATCTCATTTTGAGCAATTTAACCATTTTCAAGCACTCAGGAAATATAAAGAGAAATAAAAGGCACAGAGATGCTATATGAACTGCCCAGCAAAAAACAATAAGAAGCCTTGACACATAGATATATGAGAATCACTTGAAAATAAATCTTACCTTTGTTACGCCAATCAAATGAGTATGAGAATGCCAATATTGATAAATAAACAGCAATCTTCAACGAGTAAATAAAGGATAAACCTTAACTCTATTCTACAATTCGAATATCGAAAAGCCGTGAAGATAATTTTCACTTCTTCATTAGAGGGATGGTGATAAGCCAGTGGTTAGGATGGCCGCGATGACAGGCCTCATCATGACTCCCCATATTGCTTTCTCATCTGCAGCATGGCCGACTGCTGCCATTTTTAAAATATTCAGTTGATTACATTAGCAAGATCAGTATACTGCATAAAATGAACTCTAGAGACACCTTTCCTGGACTGTGTCGGCAGTCAGTTTGAAGAAGATTTAGTGTACATCTGTTTTACGTTCCACTTTCCCCTCCTCTTCCCTCGGGAGCAGAACCAGGACCAGCTACTTGCCCTGTCTGCATTATTAATACATGTTAATGGCTCCATTACATCAAACCAACCTTTTTTTTCCTCCTCTAGAATATAAAAGATCCTAAAATAGAAATATTATTTATGTGTCGGGATTGGTATGTCAATCATGTAGGCTGCAATGTATGCTTTCCGCCCCCCTTCCCCCTTGCCGTATAGATCTGTCAACCAATGGGAAATCAATGCAAGGCAGTAAACATCTGCATTATAGCAAGGTGGCAGACAAAGACTCCTTACCATTAAAGCTGCCTCTGCACATATAGGATGGTGAAGAATAGCAAAAAAAAAAAAAATCTAAGGGTGGGGTGGAGGAAGCAGATTCTTTATTGAAAGATGCGGCAATGTGAGGATGGTGTGACATGCATAGCAGCATGCCAAGGGCTGATAAGAAGTTAAAACGCTAATTCTCAGACTGGGAAATCAAGGGAGAAGGCGAGAGATTGCTAGAATGGTGAATCCTCGTTGTAACTTGCACATACAGCCGCTTCGCTGTCTGCTGAGATGCTGATTGCGATTTGCCTCAAGAAAACAGAAGAATGTCGCTGAGGTTTCCTAAGAATGCTTACTGGCTTTCCCACCCCTTTTTTTATTATTTTCTTTAAATTCAGGAATTCCCTGAAGTGACATTCAGACTCGGTAGGTGAAGTGCAGTCAAGCACCATGTGTTCGTAGATTCACTGTGTGAGAAGCTGACCTATTTTTATCTGATCCCTATGTGGGTGTTGTGCAGGTACTACAGAGAATGGGATGAACTGCATCTCTCTGTTAACCCCTGCATTGCCAAGCATGAGAGATCTCGAACGAGAAAATGTGGCTGGGTACCAGCCATTGTGTGCTAATTTTAGTTCCCTATCCATTTTGTTCATATCCATGCTTGCCTGATATTATACATGCACAAAGACTAATGTATGCACCACCGCCCTTGCTCTTCTCTTTGCAATGTAAAGCAGGGTAAGGCAGTACTGCAACTGTACACTGTATTCCATTCAAAAGCATGTACAATTATTATTCATTGTATGCCTGCTGTCTACAGTCACAGTGCATAGCTATTGTGTAATTTAATACTGTACGAGGATGTATGGTGACCATTTATTCTAAAAAGATATAATTTAGCAAGTAAATTCAGCTGGCGATATTCATGGTATATCTGTTTTTTTTAGGGGGCTTCCTTATATTAAAGCAGACCTTTCAGTAAAAGAATATGTAAGCTGATATATATATATATATATATATATATATATATATATTTATATATATATTTTTTTTTTTTACCCGCTTGCTGTTCTGATCCTCTGCTTTTATACCTTCTGAATCACTGACCCAGAATGAGGATGCAAATCAGATGTACAGCTAATTGCCATACAGCTTGTCACAATATTATCTGCATGCTTGTTTCAGGTGTGTGATTGAACCAACTGGAACCAAAAGATCAGCTTTACATCCAAGAAATTAGCATTCTTTAGGATGGGTTCAACAATGTCAGCTTACATAATCCCCCAGGTACAGGTCCGCTTTAACCCTTCAGCGACCACAAAAAATATACATTTTTTTAATGCTTAGTCTCAAAAAGATTGTATGAGGGGCATTTACGCACCCAAAATGATTACACCTATGCCTTGTTTGATTAAAAGCATGCAATCATTTCATAAGTGGCCTCTAGATTACATTTCTGAAATCACAAAATAACCATTAGCAGATGTGCATCTAGAACACCTACATCAAGCAACTAGACTCCAGGCTCCATCCCATGGAACAATATTGTTTTTTTTGTAGTATTTCTATCTCTGTATAGAACAATGTGCTTCTTACCCTAAAGGTTCATAGGTATTTTTTTTCAGATATTAGCCTGGTTTCTGTCACTTAATTTGCACAGATGATGGCACTGTATAAATCATTATTAATAACAAGATAGTAAGGAACGTGCTATAATAATGTGTTCACACAAGCAGATCATAACAGTGTTTTAGTTTTTTTCTATTTTAACACTATCATGCATCAAGCTTCCATTCTCAAGGCAATTACCTCTTCTAGACTGTAGCTCTCTGACTAGGTTGATTCTCAATGCATATCACTTCAAGGCATTCAAGTAGGCCCGATTGTGTATATTTTGCATAATATATATATATATATATATATATATATGAGATATATATATACATACAAATATATATATATATATATATTCAGCTGTATGTATATAGTAAACATATATTTATATCACATATACAGCCGTATGCATATCATTTACATGAGACTAATATGTACAAATCTCGTATGTCAAATAACATTATAACAGTTTGCATTCATTTAATAAATGGTAAACATCACTAACATGTTCATCAGTGCTGTCCTTCTCTCTTTCTAATTATTTATCCAGATTGGGGTTGACTGCTGGAAAATTAGTTCTCTACAGGAGGTAACAGAGCTGAAACAATTTTATTGTCCTCTTAAAGGATGAAAGACTGGGACGGATACCTTGCATTATTCAGGCAACCCTGTGTTTCGCAGGCTACTAGATATACAGAAGCCTCTGCTCAGCCTTCTGACACAAGCAGCAGAAATACGTGAACCTTACAGGATTCAGACTTCACTCTGGTAATATAAGGCTGTCTACGCAGCAGGGGGGCAATTGAAAGCATATGAATCTGCACAACCTCCGTCTGCGGGAAGAAGCAGGCACTTGCTCTTCTTTACAGAACATGCAACATACTATGAAAGAAGAACACAAATCATATGTAACAACTGCAATAAGAGGATTGCCAGCTAGGAAGTGAAATGAGCTACCAGAAATATATATTCTAATCTGTCAATTTTACCTTTGTAGAAATCTGTTTGTATCATGTTTTTAAAACAGAATCTACAGAAAGTGGATTACATAAATGAAGAGGATGCTAAATAATTTTATATACTTTGGTTGCACCCATTGAAGACACAATAAATAATGTAACATTTTTCATGTCAGATGGATGCGCAAAAAAAACACAGAAAGTGCAAAATACATACTATAAGGATATTGTTAAAGAAAAATCAAAGTGAAAATTCATACTACGGTATGCCTGAAGACATCAAGATCCATTTCGTTATACTGGGTTAAAAGAACATCATCAGTGAATATAAAATCAAATAGATTTAGGGGAAAGCCAAAAAAAAATACGCAGTATTTAGATTTTTAAGGAAAATGGGAAATCAAATATATTTTTACATTCTTCTATGAAAAATAAAGCCATTATTCCTATAATACTTTATGGGGGAACAGGTTTGTATTTTTCTATGCCTATAGTCTACTACCAGGCCACACCCTGTTGAGTGTTTTTCATATCCGAGCAGTTTATGAGGTTATTGCCCATTTTTATAGTTATCATGTAAATTAAGAACATTAGAAATGTTATATGAAAATGAACTGAAATTCTTTTATATGCTTTTACACAACAAAACTAGAAGTGAGGGCTGTGCTAGCAAAAAAATATTTTCTATTTAGCATTAAAACCATTTTTATAATTAGCACAGGATGATTTTTAAAAAAACTTCTGCAAAGCGCAAAAAAATTTTTTTTTATACAGGTTAACTCATTCTTGGTAAAATAAACATATGAAAAACAAACACATAAGGATTTGTAAAGTTAGGTTTAAACTTCTTTTCTATTTGACTTAGATGTATCAATTATTAATTATGACTGAGGTATACATTTGTAAGCTTATATGGGTTACACCTGCTAACAAGGTAAAATGCTGGCATAAACTGGTCAAGTTAAAATTATTTACTTGTTAATGTATTTTTTATAATTTTTTACTATAATACAAAACGTGTTTTCTTTATAGGACACTGGATGTTTTAATGTTACTCTAGATTTTCTTTCCTTTGCTTATTTTTTTTTTTTATCTTGATAGTGAACTATAAATATAAAAATGATTGTACCTGAGCAACAAATCATTTATATATGTGTGTAAAAAACAAACATATTTATTACTTGAAGCAAATAACAGTACTGAAGTAAACATAATCTAAATGGAATCTAAAGTATAAAATCATGGTATTTTGTTATAACAAAATAAGCAATTAAAACATAAATACAAGGGGTAAAAAATGTTTCCAAACTAAGAAAAGCCTTTTAAAATGATCATTTTGAATACATTTTATACAAGCATTGTTAAGATTTAAATTATCTAATCACACAGCAATCCTTCTATGGAATGGAAACATTTCAAATACTAAAGTTTTATGTTCAACATCTAGTATATGATAAATATTCTCAATACATAACTAACTGTGATGTTCACTTTTTTAGATGAGGTACACCTGTAATATTTATTATAAATGTAAAAATATTTAAGGATTATTTTTTATTTTCTAGGATCATCATTTCTGGAAATCCACTTGTCGCATTTTTGCTAAATAAAAAACGTAAATAAAAAGTAATGGCAATGAAGCAATAAAATATTATATTTTTAAAAACTCCGAAATTCTATATGATATTTCTGGAATGATGCTGCAAGAATTATAACTGCATCCCTAAAAGGTCAATGGGAAAAGCTGGCTAGAAGATCAACACCTGAGTAGTTAAAAGATTCTAAGCTTTAGATTTAACCCTCTGTAGCCAATTTTCTCAGTTACTGTCAATGTTTTTCAACAAAATATTGTGAAGAGCCAAAATTCCATTCTCACAATAATTATTGTGTGATGTTGGATCCGTAGTTTTGGGCTAAACGAAACATACAATTCTCACGCTGCTAAGATTTACCAACCTATTATTGATCACTTCTTTACCAGCAGAATTATTTCAAACTATTATTGAGATCTCCAACAAATGGTTAATTCTCCTCGGTGCTGATAGAGTGCCATTTAGTTTATCCCTTTAAATGCTCTGGTCCGTTTCTCTCCCAGAAGCATACACACAGATGAAGACTGCATTGAGCCCCACCCTAGTTACTGCATGTATTTCCATTGTGCTACACCTATCAAAAAGCAAATATTTCTCATCCAATATAAATAATCACTTATCATCTAGAATACCACAGCACACATCTTCCTGATTTCATTGCAAGTGGGAATTACAGTACCTGTTGCTAACTAAAACACAAAAAACAAATCTTATATGCATTAAATTTTATATATATATATATATATATATATATATATATATATATAATGGAATATAAATATATATATTCCAAAGAAACACAAAAAAGTACTAAGAGTTAACAATCTACAATAATATAAAAGTCAGCATTTATATAATGATAAAACTGCCAATAATAAAGCCCTGATATAAAATGCCAATTTTTGAAAACCAGTAAGATTCACAAGCAGATATCGATAAGCATGCAAAAAGAACATAAAAAACAATGCACACACTGCAAAGCTGTCAATTATATGGACAAGTACTGTAGAAATAAAGTTCATATAAATCATACAGATAAGAATTCCTTCATCCTTTATTAAGCTATTTTGAGAGTTTTTTAAAATATATATTTCAATGTCATTCCATCAATAAAGGTACAAATGCTTTTTAGATGTAATTCTTTGAAATTTGTATTAAATGTGAATAAAACACGCAACCAGAAGCAAAAGAAAAGGCAAAACAAAATTTACCAGGCAACCTGTTTTAAAAGATATCTCCTACTTTATCCAGTTCATCAATGACCCTAATTTATTTATTTTTAATACATTTACACTTGTTTTATGTATAAATCCCATCTTGTGCTCCCTATACTGTTATCTATGTATACAATAGTAGCTCAATGTTTAAAAAGGTAAAAAATAGCCACAAAATAATTTCTAAACATTTTTTTTTATAACAATTTATTTTAAGCTTGCTAAATTTAAATTTTCTTCAGGCTTTGCATATAGGCTGGGTTTAACATTTACTTTTGTAGAATATTGAATGACCTTATGTATACTGCAGTACAGTCATATTTGAACAATATTTTTACCATCTCATTTACCCAGCCAATTAGTTCAGGTAAATTCATTATGTCCAACAATACAACAGCTGGTCAAACCACATTCATTAATGCTGTAAGGTTTTTTTTCTGCTTGAAGTTGCAACTTTGTCTGTTATTAAAGTCGCTACTTTTACTGCTATGATGCAAAATATTAATTGGTGAAGTTTAAATTTCTAGTCTTTAAGTGCAATAAGTTTTTTTGCATTTAAAATAGCGACATAAATATCAGAAGTTCTATTTAGCAGATATTGAATAAAATGTGATTTTGCATTACAATTCAAATAGTAAATGGATACAAATTTGAGAAATGTAACATAACTAACTTGGTTGAGAAACATTACCTATTTATTACTTTGGTGGCACTGAGGTGGCATAGCACGTGTCAGACTGAATCAAGAAAAGCATAGGCCATGAACACCGCCCCTTTATGCAAGTGTTGCGTCTCCACAAATCATCAGGTGACGGCAGGCAAGCCTGACGCCAACTCGAAAAAATGGTATGATAAATTCTTCATCACCAGTGAGACCACTGGAGTGTGTAAATATGTGTACGTGTGTAGATTTATGTCATATGTGTCCTGTAAGTATGGACGAAAATAGTAAAACTATGCAAAACCCATGTGTCTGCATGCTTTCCCATAACTGCAGTTTATATGTATAACTATGCCCTCTACATTATTAGAAAGCCCTATAACTGGTAAGAAAAGGCTGTTGAGTCAGTGGTTTAAAAGAACCGATATACAAAATAAAAATTGAACTTTTAACATGCAAATCTACATTTTTTTCAATACCTAAAAGTCATTAGTATAACAAATACCAATTGAGCACATGTATTACTAAATACTTTCAAAGTAAGCCTCATAGGGTACTTTTATAAAGTAGGAAACAATTGACATTACTTTTTCTAAAAGGGATCCACACACCATTGCTTAATTATTTTCAAACCCTAAGCTAGTTCCTACTTCTGCCCATCACATCCTAAATCACGCACATTCTTACAATGGCAAATACAAAACAGAATAAACTTTGGAGAGTCACTAAACCCACATACAGTGCTACACTGTTCCTTCTTGCAGTGGAATGACACAGTCCTATATAGTGTGAGCGGATATAGGAAAATTTAGAAAATTGTGCGAATATTCTGTTTTGGATTGGATTACTGAAATTAATATTCACACAATATGTTGAATAAAAATTCTTAATACTTCAGCCTCAGGCTAGTTTCATTAGTTTTTTTTTGTTTTAAACTAAGCTGATCTATAAAAATAATTAGCCGTTAAAAAGAAGGGCCTACCGGTACTTTTCACAAATGGAACCTTTCAAACTATTTACATTTTAGCAGATACTCCTGTATCCATAATGCTTCAAAGTGCCAAAGTTAAAAAAATAAAATTTTAGACAGATACAGGGTTCACCAATCAAAACTGATCGAAAAAATGGAAATATTTTGGGTGCATTTGGTAATAATCCATTAAAATTAAAAATGGCGCAATATATTTCATTTCTTTTTGGTAATCTTGACGCCATCTTGAAGTTGTAAGAAAAGGGAGTGGCACTCTGTAATAAATAAAGATGGACTAAAGCAATATTAAATGTAAATGCTACAAATCAATGATTGGTTGTGAACTGTTAATGAGAATTGCCTTTTAAATTCTTACCAAAAAATAAGAAAAGCTTATCCAAGTTTCATTATTCCTGCCAAAGGTGCATAGTCATGCTGCCATTTTCCACAGCCCATCCTTGGCAGCCATATTGGACTCTAAATAAACTAGGCGTCTTCGCAGTCTGTGTTCTCTAGATCTTTCGGTAATTTTGAAGGTCAGATTAAAGACTTTAATGACAATTTCTAGTAAATAAACGGCCTTTTCAACCAGGCCAGGAATGTGTCTATTCATTCAAGCAAAGCAGACACCTTTCATTTCCTGCCAATAGACATTCAAGCGAAGAAGCTCGGTACTAGAATGCTTTGCTTTCCAGATGGTTTTGTCATATCTTAATACGGCAGGTCAATAGTATCTCTTATTTTCCTGCGACTCTCCTGGAACGTACTGAAGCTGAGGGATTTGTGTATACTCATTTCCATAGACATGAGGTGGTGCCATTCTGGAAAGTTCTCATGACGTTGTTACTATGAACCATAATCGTCTACCAAAGACACGGTGCTGCAAAGCAAGCTGTTTGATGAGTCACCAAGTTACAGCCATAACTATAAAAAATGGAATTATCAATTTGTCCTCCCATTAACGCTGCTCCACCTTAATCTAGAAGAAGCCATCATGTGACATGCTGACATAAAAGGCATCTGGTGAAACCCACCATAGGATTTTATATATTCATTCCTCAAATATTTCTCCGAAACAGGCCTAGTTTTGTTTCTTTACCCAAAACTCAATCTAAATATACATAAAATTAAAACCAATAAAATATTTCTAAAATGTTCACTTTAAGGGTTTCCTAATGGATGATATCGACGTTATAAATGATAAAGCGTCAACCCTAATGATGTAAAGGTCTTTCATTTTTTTTTTTTATAGATTTATATTAAATTCCATGGTTCTGCATACAATAAATAATCAGTAGAAAATATATATACTATCTGATCTTTCATTGCGTATTTTAATTTTTATTTCTCCCAGCTGCTACGGCCGTACACTTTGGCCAGACGAATGCACAGCCAATATTACATGTACCGTACATAATGTGACATGTGGATAGCATGTATCTCATGCAGGTACAAGTTGATGCGTTGTGCTGCTTGAAAGTCACCCTCCCCGCCTACGCCTAACTTCATTTCACAGTCAGCAGACGTTTGGTCCAGACACTACTGCTTCTGTTATATAAGTGAGTCTTACTTCCATGTCTTCTACGGCACGCCCAGATCATCTTCTGTTCACTTCAATATCTTTCTAGCCTGCATTAGGAAGAACATGCTCTGTAAGCTTGTCTGCTCTAGACAGGCCAATTCATCAGCTTCTGTAATGTACTGGGATCCACTTACATGCCAGAGCACTTCAATATGAGCTCTAGGCAATGGTGAAAATCCAAACATTTTACACGCTATAAATATATATATATATATATATATATATATATATATATATATATATATATGGGGGAGTCATTGCATACAACACTTTTAATTGACGATGCTATAGAATAAATAGATAGATTATATTTAGCATTTTAATAACAAAATTATTCATTACTTTTAAAGTACTACCATCCATTTCCTCAACATATCCGTATAACTATGGCTTTGTTTCTATACAGTACACAACAGAGATCAAGAAAATTTAACAGGCAATGGAGGAATCTTTTGTTTTCTGAGAGCATATCATTATGCGTCCAATTAATCAGCAAGAGGTGGGGTCCAAATTCAGGCTAAAAATATCTTTCTGGGTGTGGAATAGCAGACTGAGTCTCAACAAAGAATTGGTGTGCATGCAGGGTGATAGGTTAGGCAAGAGATCACCATTATCTCTTGTCTTGGTGTATAAATATATTGCAAAGAAAGTAACAAAAGAAGAGAAAGCATAAAAGGAAGGAAAATGTCAGGAGCCCAGCTGTGAGACTCACCTGTGAGGAGTGCAATGACTGCAGAGCTTGGTGATGTCCTAGCAGCAGTGTGCAGTGATGCTGCAGCAGCATCAGTCAGGACAAGGAAGGATGCTGCCTATGCACTTGCTACACCCAGGCACACAGAGCACAGGCAGCACGTGGGAGGGGGAATTTGTAACTCAGCGGACGCTGCCATCTCTTAAGATATACAGGGGGGCTGTAGGGGAGGAACCAAAGATGCTCTGGCATGTGAAAGCACCCCATAGGTGGTATCCGGGCGACAGCCTCTCCCCGGGTTGGTGATGTGCATTTTGGTTCATTCCAGAATGCTGTGATTGGAAATGAAGAGTGGTACTGCTGAGCATTCCAGGGATGGATTGTTTAGGCGTGGTGTCAGGAGATGCTGCCTGGGGAATGGCTGTGGCCAGAGATGCACTTTACAGGAGAATTCCCTCATTCATACAAGGAAATGGAAGCTTTTCCCCCATATAATTGATGTTTTAGCTTTGTACTTGTATTTTTGCACTTTTCAGTGTAATATAATAATAACTCACTCTTATCCTGGCCTGTGTCTTGCTGAATGACTGCAGATGATGAGGCAGCTCTTTAGCAGTTCTGGCTGTGTATTCGCTGTTCAGTGTGGGTGACACTAATTGTATCGCTCATTTCACCGCAGCAAACATACAACCAAAGCCATTATAAGTGAATAAAGCAATTTCTATTTTTAAAAAGAAAACTCTTTTTATTTTCAATAAAATGATGGTATGAATGATACTTTATGAAGCCTAATACATATGAAATAAATACATTTAACGTATTCCTATGCAATATGTGAGATAATTAAGGAAACCTGTACATGGAAAATATGGCGGGTGTCATTGCCAAGTCACAGACCTGGAAGTAGACTGACACATCACGTTTTCAGATGGAGCTCAGCAGTAGCTGTCCTTGTATTTGTCTTTGTAATCAAGGTTTTCCTAAAAAAAATGTAGTTATGGAGTCCAGTGGCAATTGGGGCAAACTTCACCTTCTCTGTATACATCTCTGCATCTACATGCAGTCTACTCACTTCTTCATTCACTTCCTGCGTATGCACCTCTGTATTCACCTCCTGTGTATACACCTCTGTATTCACCTCCTGTGTATAAACCTCTGTATTCACATTTTGTATGTGCACCTCAATATCTCCCTGCAGTGTATACACCTCTTTATTCACCTAATGCTCATACACCTCTGTATTCACCTCCTGTGTATACACCTCTGTATCCACCTCCTGTGTATAAACCTCTGTATTCACATTCTGTATGTGCACCTCAGTATCTCCCTGCAGTGTATACACCTCTTTATTCACCTAATGCTCATACACCTCTGTATTCACCTCCTGTGTATAAACCTCTGTATTCACATTCTGTATGTGCACCTCAATATCTCCTTGCAGTGTATACACCTCTTTATTCACCTAATGCACATACACCTCTGTATTCACCTCCTGTGTATAAACCTCTGTATTCACATTCTGTATGTGCACCTCAGTATCTCCCTGCAGTCTCTGTATTCACCTAATGCACATACACCTTTGTATTCACCTAATGCACATACACCTCTGTATTCACCTAATGCACATACACCTCTGTATTCACCTCCTGTGTATAAACCTCTGTATTCACATTCTGTCTGTGCACCTCGGTATTTCCCTGCAGTGTATACACCTTTGTATTCACCTAATGCACATACACCTCTGTATTCACCTAATGCACATATACCTCTGCATACACCTTCTATGTATATTATAGATAAATCTCAATTTTTACCTCCTACGTTTTACATATACAAACGTATATTCACCTCCTGTATTTTCACCTCTTGTGGATAAACCCCTGCATTCACCTTCTTTATATTCACCTCTATGTTTATCTGCAGTGTATACAATTCTACACATACCTCCTGTATATACATCTCTGCATCCACCTAACTACAAATCTCCTGAATTCATCTCCTCCTATATACCTTCTCATTTGCCCTCCTGTTTATACACCTCTGATTTTACCTTCTGTGTATACACCTCTGATTCATCTACTTACAATGCCTGCAACTTTATTTCTACCCTCTTCCTGTGGATCTGCCACCTGTCTGTATACCTCTGCATCCCCATTCTGCCTCTATACCCCTTTATCCATCTCCGTGTTTATACATATGTAATTTATCCGCCTCCAGCTTATATACCTTTACATCTGGCTACCGGTGTATACACTTCTGTATATTTATATATATATATATATATATACTGTATATATATGTATACACGGATGTAGCCACCTCCTGTGTATACATTCACCTACTATCTATGTATATATTTATTCACCAACGCTCTTTTTATGTATCCACTTCCTATGCATACACCTCTGCATGCACCCACCTCCTTTGTATATACAGTAACTCTGCATCTGCCATGCTTTGTATACATCTCAGCATCTCGATATGCCTGTCATCCATCCACTCTCTATTTTTATATCTCTTCATCCAGCTACCTTCCATGTAAACACCTCTGCTATCTTTTGTATATAATTCTGTGTTCCATCTTCCTGGAAATGCAAGTGACACCCAACCCTCATGTAACTGCCACCTTCATGCTCATAAATAACAATGCAGCTTTTTTAAGTAAAAATACAGAACAGCATTGCTTGGCATAACCATTGTCCATAGCATTTTGTACTGGGTTATGTGCAATACAAACCTAAAAACTTTTAAATAAGCATAGCCTATCTTTAAGATGTCTGAATCAGCATTAAATACCTATTGTTTGGCTAACATAGCTCAAGCATGCTGCTGAAAATCCATTAGACATAATAATCAGTTCCCCACAAGCCAAGCTTGCACTATAAAAGCCTGGCATTCACCAATATCGTAGTCCTTTATATGTAGGTTGGTAAACCAAAAATAAACATATCCAAACCCACATCTCAAAGATATAGAGCATCAACAGGTCTAAGCCCAGATTTTGCCCTTCCAAATCAACATGGCAATAGAAGAAATGAAATTACATTTTTCAATAGCTCTCTTAATTTGCCTTCTAATTTTTTTAAGAGGACACGAGGGGGGTGACATGTACCAAAACGGCTGTTAACTTATCCTAAACAGTAACTGAACTGTATTACAGTTATTATTGCTCACCATTTCTATATATTTTTAGCAAACTGAAAGACAAATGACCCCACCTCATTCCTCCATCACTTTTCTATAACACAAAGGAAATCTCTGGATTCATACACAGAATCTCAGTATATGTTTTCCTTGCAGTGCATCTCAGTGCACCCAAAAGATGCAACCGTAGCCCAGAATCCAAATGGAAATTCTATTACCTAAAATCAAATAAATAAGGCGTAATATTGATCTACGACCTATCAGACTCCAATTGCCCTAAATGCCTAATAAAACTCTTCTAAAGCTCAATCTTGCAGCTTCTGTTGCTGCTCCAGTTCAAAATTAGTGTAAAAATATATTTATAAATATATTTCCTGGAAAAGAAGGCTAAAAGACACAAACCTATTAAAATTCTCCACAGTACAAACAACAGATCCAGGGAAAGGATTTATGACAATAAAATACCCTGTTCTAACTTGTTATGTTTTTGACCTGCTAATAAAGATCTGAACTGAATTATCAAATAGCTTTAGGCCAGAAAAGGCTAAACCAGAAGTACAATGCTTTTTTTCGATTGCAAGCTCTAACATCCGCACGCAAATGGCCATAACAAAACGGGATAAAAAACAGCAACATGTCAAAAAGCAAGACATATCACACAAATGTTGTCCTAAAACTTTTGTGATAGACCTTGTATAGTCAACATGTAAAAAAAAAATCTAAAGATCATTGCATTGATGAACCAATGAATAGCAAAACTAAGGGTTTATAACACTGGGAACCATCCCATTTTCTTTCCTTATTTCTAATATTAACTATTATCATGGGATTTATATCAAATTCTGTAGGTAATCTGGACGATGGAAGCCTATTTTATGTCTGTGCTTGGCTTCAAATTCCTGAAAAGATCTATCTGTAAATGTGACAAAAATATCAGCTATAATGCTTAAGCCAAATATTCTAATCAAGTCATAAGACAGTTGGCGAAGAAGGTTAACTAACGGGGTAATGGGGGGAGGGGGGATATTGTACATTTACATTCACAGCACTCTTGTTACTGCACTGCAAAATAATTCCTGTTGCCAAAATGGTCACCCAAAATAGGCACCTGGGCTACTATCTCCATTAGGACTATATTCCTACAGAAGCAAAATAAGATTATATTTCTATCATTTATATTTATACCATTGAAATTTGATGTGACTATGGAAAAACTGAGCTGATCATCCATTATGAAACTTTGCTGCCAGATGGGTCTACCATTGAAAGAAATCAGAAATGGAACTGCACATGCAAATCTGCTTTCAAATAAGTGATTAGCCTTATATATAATGGGGGGGGGGGGATTTCAAGTCAGGCAAATAAAGTCTGCAATAAAAAATTATTCCAGTAAAGATAACAGGAGTTACCTAAAAGTGATTGAAACTTTCTTAGCAACATCTTTTTTTCCCTCAAATAAATTCTAGACGGTAAAGTAGTCTTTTTAGAAACTGGTGGAAATTCTCACATGCCTGGCAAATCAAATTTAACAACTCCAAGCAACCAACAGAATACCCAGAACTAATCAAAAGAAAATTGTCCAGGTTTTTTAATTTCATCTGACACAAAACTGACCACCTATTCTAGAAAGGATGTGAAAACATCAAAATAAGAAGAAACCCGTTGATAGGAATTTGTCATTAAAAATGTAAAGCATCCAACTGGTAACCTATGGAATTATGTGCCTTTGGAAAAATCAGTAATAACATATATGCAGACTTTATGTCAGTTTTAGCTAAAATATCTACTTGACCTAGAGGATGATGTTTCCAGGGCATCGTCAAATGAAGCATAACAAATGGAAGTTAGTTGATATTTAATAATTCTAAGAAAACCCATTTGGAGAAGGTAAATGATGTATCAGTCTGTAAGAATTAGGCTCCTTTTTTGGAACAATGCCAAAAGGCAATAAAATTTTCAAAGTGTGGTCCATGAAAAGGGCCATCTACCTACCTTTCCTTTATCTTCCTAAAAAATATTCTCTTTTCCACCTCTTTGAAAAACTTTACTGACTAATTGTTTACCCACAAGCAATCAGGGTCTTTAAATTGCACTCTTTTAGATTTGTTTTTTTACAATTCATAGGTATAACCCAAAGGGATCATAAAAGTATTTTCCATGGGACTTTTAAGGTGCTCATGAAAGAATAATCACAATACTATAAAAACAATCCTTATGCTACTTTATTACGTTCTTCATAAATGTTTTTTTAAAAAAGTACAATAAAAAACCATTATGACAAATTTATTACTATATTTTACATATACACTTTGTGACTTCCATGTTTAACAAGTGCCATATTAGCGTCCTTTTTAGACATGCTCACCCAGAGGCTTCTTCAGAAGGACATGGTATCTGCATCAATTTCATCTACATGGACAATATGAATACATAAGTTTAATCCCATGTTACACAAGCCACATGGCTGCTAAACCCCAGAAACAAATTTAGCACCTACTTGTCAACTTTCAAAGGCCGAACATGGTCCAAATGTGACTCTCAAATAGTATGTTTCACATAGCTGGTTAACATTGGTATAGTACATATGCAGTTGTGTGAACCGTGACCCCTCAGTTTTTCATGAGACTAAGGTCATTTGATTGTATCCCTGGTTTTCCACCACTGTGCATAGTGCCCAAATTATACATCCAAACCTGCTCCGTGGATCTTTTAATTTCCGCCCACACAGGTAGTCAAGGTAGTACAACACGACATTGTTGGCCTCCTATAAACAGTTATATATTCATAATTAACACTTCTATCTATGTATTTATTACATGTGTACAACATGTTACTATTTCTAAATGAAAATTCTTTTATATTATATTTCATTCCTCCTCTCATACTGAAGAAGAGACAATAGAGCCACAGTACAAATATGGATTCATATATTGGCTTATGTCTTCATATCACAATTACAATACCACCACCTTACTTTGAAAAAAAGAAGGGGGGCCCTTATCTAGCTTTCTTGTGGAGTGGATTATCTTGGTCATGGTTCCACTAAAGCGGATTTGTTTGTTTGTGCTGGGTTCCTTATATGTTCATCCGGTCCCACGTCCCACATGGAACATAATGCTCCTTGATGTTAGTTTCTGGGTGATTAATAATTAAACACAGCTGCAATCAATGCAGCTCATTGCGATCCCCTTGCCTCTGTGACTGTACGGAGAGTCGGGGGATCTTCCATCTAAAGGGAATCAACTGCTTTCTTATAGTAATGTTCAGGAACGTCCTAAGCTCTAACAAAAGAGATAGGGTCCTGATAGGTAATGCTTTGAGAAATTGTAACAGGTGCAGAGGACTAATTTCTGGAAGATGAAGAACAATAAAATGTATTACAATTGTCCAAATCAGATACCTAAATGGAGACCCTTCTTGAGAGACCGCAATCTACATAAACACTGGCCCATCTTGCATTCTACCCATGAAACCCTGAAACCATTTCACTAATGACAGAAGAGCTGAATCATGCAATTTACAAAGTTAAGGTCCAAGAGATAGACAAAAGGGAAGGCAATTGCTGGGGTACTGAGTAAACTTCAAGAGGTGTCCTTATTTTACCCTGATATTGCTGTTTGCCTTGGGGATGCTGCTGAAGCTAAGCTGTGGGCAGGCAGTTTCAATCAATGATGGAGCAACCAGGTGTTTTCTCCTAAAAGCGGGGGAAAACAACCTACACCTGACATTTATTATTCCTGGTGTCTTGTGTGACAGGTCTCTAGTGGCTTCCGGTTAAAGCTTGCCTCCTTCGGGGAACCGTTTAAAATGACTCCACAACTTGAGGTGGCAACTTTAGCTCCTTCACATAAGCCTTCAAATTACTAAAAGATGAAATTACTGGTATGTATGGCATAAAACTAGAAATTGTTTCCAACTTACCAGCAACTTCTCTCTCTTTTTACCATTGTGGGGGAACTCAGACTTCCCTGGTATGTTACATGGGACATCTGGTGCCTGCCAAGATCTCTGCCCTTTTGAAACAGCTTAACTAAAAAAACAATTTATCATGCATCAGCATCTAAGCTATACCCCTTCATGTGGGTAGAAATCTTTGTTTATCTTCAGATAAAACCGTACTTGACAAGGATTATCAGAAATTTTTTAGGCAAGAAATTAGGCTAACCTGCTAGATAAGCTGCTGTCTATACCAAATCCATGGAGTTGGGCAATAGTAGATGTGTATG
Organism: Pyxicephalus adspersus; assembly: GCF_032062135.1. Taxonomy (NCBI): domain Eukaryota; kingdom Metazoa; phylum Chordata; class Amphibia; order Anura; family Pyxicephalidae; genus Pyxicephalus; species Pyxicephalus adspersus. The sequence goes on along the minus strand of NC_092862.1, from coordinate 104,726,494 downwards.
AAATGTACAGACTGCCCTTAGATTACAGATCAAGCAGATCGGACATGAGTGGATGGGCTAAACATTTCCCGAATAGAACTCCTGATGACACTTTGGTAGACTTTAGAAGAGCATGAAGAGCGGCACCCTCCTCAATGTATAGAAAAATGACTAATAAACTTTTCAATGGGGCATATATCTCCCCCTCCGCTCCTACCAGATGGGGACATACCCCCCCAGTTAATAAAATGTGGAGCACTGGAGGCTGATCCACATGTTATGGAACTGCCTTAGGATCAAACATTTCTGGAGGCTGCTAGAATCGTATGCTTTGCGCTGTTTGGTAAACTATTTACCCCAACTTGGGCCATATTTGGAACTCTATCTTTTACAGGGGATACGTTTTGCCATAGGATGTGAGAAACTTTTGTCAGTTTTATCACTGGTGGCCAAAAAGTCAATACTGCACACGTGGATAAGTCAGGACCCTCCCACCCTAAGTCTTTTCTTAGAGAAGTTACAACATGTATTTCAAATGAACTGGATAGAAGCATATTTGGATAAAGAGCTGAACGCTGACCCCTTCTTTGCAGTATGGAAGTCTTACATGGCAACCTTACCTGGAAATACCAAATTGTATCCACATTTGATCAGACTTCTTGGTATATCTATCGGTTGTTATCTAATGACCCCCTGATTGAGGTCTAATTCACCCCTCTTTTACTGTAACCTTCTTCATAGTCACTTGTTGTTTCTGAAAAATAAGCCCTGTAACCATTGTACCTCTTTAGTTTAAGTCTGTATATTCTTTTGCAATTTTATGTATGTAATTGACTTTGTTCCTTTATTTCCTCCCAAAAAATAAACAATAAAAAAATAAATAAAATTTTCGGCAACCTATGACTTCATATGTTGTAAACTACAAGTATCTTGAATGCTCTTTTTAAGTAGATATATTTTTATCACTGGTTACTAGTATTGGAAGCCTGTTTTACAATATATTTGTATGATGGGCACAAAAAATGTATTATATATATATTTCAAGTTAAAGGCATAGGTATAAGCATTCCCTCTGTCCTGCTTGGACCGGATGATCCATAGAGTTGGAGATTCCCGATTTAGCTGTTTTCATTGTGAAAAAATGACATGATTACCATCCCCTGGTGCAGCCTTAACCCTACAGTGATAACTGCACTGCGGCTGAACAATGAGCACACATGCTCTCCAAGTCTCACTGTATGTTTTTTTGTGTAGTGAAAGGCTTAATGTATGACCCATGATCATGAGGTGTTTCCCGACAATCCTGAGACTTCCCGAGTGACTTCTTTTACCGGAACTTCCACATGATCAGAGATTACACATGCAGACTTCCGACAGCAAAAGAGAGCTCGGTGCCCTCCCTGCTGCTTAACCCGGCTGTGCTGCACTCTGTAACCATCAATGAAGGGAGGAGACTAGACAATTCCTTTGCTTCATACATTAGAAACATGGCAGATAATGAAGGGAGGGGCAGTGATGGGAGGAAAATGGATTGCCTGCATCTTATACTAATCTAACTATAAATTAGGGCCCTGTTTTATAATTCTCAATTATTGCAGTCTTGTAAATCTCTCAATGGAAACACATATATGTACATATACATGAGGGGGTGATTTAATGGGGGGCACCAAGCTGCATCCTCCCAAAAAAAACAGTGGTCATTAGCTGTTGGTTGTTAGTGATTTGGTATGATGAATCATTAAAAATGTTGAAGGCGGCTGTACTAACACTAGATTTTTACTGATCACACAAATCCAGCATGTGTACAAGGCCTAAAGGTCTGTACAAACTCTAGACCTTCATTGTAAAAAATGATCAAAAATCTAGAATATGTACAGGTGTCCCCTAACCTTTTGAAGAGATTGTAAGTGATCTGCCAAGTTGAATTACTAAAGACAAATCACTGCATAACAACACAGTGGGATGCCTCTTGCACATCCTTGCTTCTCTCTTCTGCCTAGAACAGAACAGGCTGCTCAGCAAAGAGCCATCATTTCTAAACTTTCTAAACTGTCACCAAGAACAATCACAATTGTTTCAGACGACAGTAATTGCACAAGTGTACTAGCACAATTCTGCAAAATGTTCATTTGTCCTTAGGAGACATTGTCCCTTAAGCTGTGAGAAAATGCTGGTAAGACATGCAAGGCATATGATGGTGGGGCAAGGTATGTACATAGTGGCCAATGTTTGCATTTTGCACGCTATCGCCTAGCCCTGTATTCTGATAATAGATGTTTCACTCATTTATTAAGCAAATGTTTAATCGAATGCATTGATCCCAAAAAAGTTCAGTTATGATGATTCTTTCACTAAAAACAAAAAAAATAAAATAAAAAGGCATTTGTAATACTATTCTTGCCTCCTTTCCAGCCGATTCATACTCTTAGGCAGAATTACACCTTCTACTTCAATTAAACATCAATCTAAATATTCCAAATCCTTCCAAATATCACATTTAAAATAGAAGCATACTCACACCTAATGATGGTACATATTGTCATATATCACTAAAGGTTTTAATTTTACCTTTAAACTGGTTGAATATGTAATTTTTACACTAGAAGACCTTCACAGTTGTTGTACCCACTTGCAATTGCCCCTGGTGGGAATCCCTGAATGGTATAGAGCTTTTTACCACCCATTTACCAGCAGATTGGCTAGATCCTGAGAAGGCTGCACCTAAATACCCAATACCAAATACCCAGTACTAAATACCCAGTACTAAATACCCAATACTAAATACCCA
>NC_092862.1:104557936-104723518 GCF_032062135.1 Pyxicephalus adspersus | reverse complement strand
TACTAAATACCCAATACTAAATACCCAGTACTAAATACCCAGTACTAAATACCCTGTACTAAATACCCAGTACCTGTTATGACCATGGAAAAAAGCACATTCAATATATTTACCTGATCTTGTACTTGAACTAATTCTTACATGTTAACTATCAGGATTTGGGTAACAATGGTATTTCAGACATGCACACAACCCTGTTTCTTCCTATAATGGCTGAGTTGGTGAAGCTGGAATGTTATTGTTTATTTGTTTTATTTTCTTTGTATCTATACGTATATACTCTATTACTACCAGTACATTATAATATAGGTCTGCTTAATGACAGTTTATTGTCCTAGTCCTCACAGACATAGTGGCAATATAAGAAGAGATGGAGGACATACCTCGCCAGTGGTGACATTATTGATTGGGGTGCTGAACCCCTCATTTTTTCTTGGACCCTTTTTATTTTTCTTACTTTAACTCATCTTTACCTCACCTCTCTTCTCTTCCCTCTTTCTGTGCCCTCTAAATCCTACCTTTCTTATCTTGCCCTCTGCCTCTCCACCCCAACATTAAATGGGGTACGTTAGTTGACATCTGGACCATGGCATGACACCTCCCTTTCCACCGTGCACTGTCCATATTTAGGATTAAACAAGCTTGATCTAATGATTGGCTGAAATGTCATCACTTTACCCCATAACAAAACACATGCAGTGTAACATATCATAAATAAGTCAGTTTACAGGTAAGGCAGAAAAATGACATTAGGACAATCTGCCCACAAACACTGCTTGTAAGTAAAGCAGGCAAAATCCACAGATCAAGAAAGAAAAATAAGCTCCTGAATCCTTATTTACTATTATTAAGTATTAGGAATTGAATGTTTCCATTTGTGCATTTTGTATGAGCAATTAGAAGGAACCATGCAAAAGTAACTGTTATTCATAATTTTGTTTTACTATACAGCATGCTAAAGTATTGTAATATAATTCTAATTGTCTGCTCTCAATTTTCCTAGTCTAATTTCTGCTGGGGCTACACACTCTATACCAGGGGTGCCCAACAGGTGGATCGCGATCTAACAGTAGATCGCAAAGGCAAAGCGAGTAGATTGCGGAGCCCTGCCTTTTAAAATTAACTCTACGGCGCACAGGAGTGATTAAGTCCAAGTTTTTATTGTTGGTAGATCATTTTGACTTGGTCATTTTAAAAGTAGCTCGCAAGCCAAAAAAGTGTGGGCACCCCTGCTCTATACAAATCCATACAAGTTAACTTTTTAAGGCTGTGAGGCTGGTTCCAGTGATAAAAGTACAATGTGTACAGTACATGTAGATTTTGTATGCCCACCTAGACAGCACTGAAATATGTGAAGGTAACTCATCATGGCAGCACTGTTGATCTGGCTTTTCAGATAAACTCCTTTCTTTTAGATGTTTCACACATTTAAGAACATCCTTTGATACATCTAAAAATAGATTCTGTATATCAATGAGTGCAGTCAGCTACAAGCCCAGAACCTGCCATCGACTGAGAGTGGACTTATGTGGAATATATTTCAGGCATTCAGCTTGTAATGATACTCAGCAAAAGTGGGCCAGATATCTTTGGTTGTTTGGCATTTAAATAGGTCACAAAGCAACTTGAGACTGTAATTCCGCCCCAAGCATTTGTACTAACACATGTAAATATTCCCAGGACTCCAATTTATTTTGAAACCTACCTTCCTGGTGCAGGTTGATATAACTGCATCATATGTATTTTTTGCCATGTCTAATTTTTTTTTTTTTATAGTCCAATAATTTATTCAGAGCCACAGGCCTGATTTTTTCCTGGTTTATTAAAGTAGGTAAGGAATAAACCCTTATGTTTCCTTTTTCCAAGTGAATAGAATCTTAGGTATATGAGATCTCATGGTGTGTCTCCCTTCCCACTTTGCTTTCCCTGGTTACTGCATCACTAATGTGCCCTTAGAATCACAGTCTGAAGATTGTGGAGATAGGTGAGGAACCCTTTAAATAATATAAATTATTGGAAACTCCAGTTGGTTGTAAAACAAACATCACTTTATAACTATAACAGACTATGGACCTGAATAAATAAATCTCTCCAAAACTGGTAAAGATACACTTTGATCAATGGACTTGGGTGATCCAGCAAACCTGGAATAGATCTGCTCCAGGATAGAAAACATTTGCTAATGAATAGCAAATTACTTTCAAGAAATCCATTCCAGGTTTGCTGGATCACCTAGGTTCATCGATCAAAGTGTATCCTCTCCAGTCTTGAAGAGCTTTAATAAATCAGGTCCAATGTTTTTAATTTATACTATATCTTGTAGTTAAAAAAAATCTCTTACACGTAGTTAAAATCTATTCTACCTTAATGTGGAACTAAACCCAATATATACTTACCTGCCCCCTTTCCATTGTAGATGTAGCCTTCTTCCTACTTTTTTGATCTTCAGCCATCTTGACTGGCTGCGTTGGGATGACGTAACTTCTGTGCAGGTACGCAGGACTTCAAATAGTCTTGACAGCCGCAGGGGAGGCCTGGATGTGCTTTCGACAGTTGAAGGAAGTGATCGAGCAGATGAGTACTTTGTATTGCAGAGGGGACATTGTCTGTCCCTTTCTGTAATAAAGCCCTGCCTGGTCACACCTTTTTAAAGAGAAACTTTAGTCACACTATAAACTAATGTTCTTCTCATTAGGCAAATTATGGGACAAATACACATTATTCTTCATGATTAGAAGTGCATAAGATTGAAAAAAGCCCCAAAATTGTTTCTTCAATATTACAAGCATTCTTTAAGTTTTTAGGTCTTCTGTACTTAAACTATGTTACTTTTATATTTAAAGTTGTGGAGAAAAAAAACTTTGCAGGCATATTCTGCTAATGGGATCAACCAGTCACCTAAATAAACAATTGTTGGCCTTCCATTTAAGTGGGAGATAAAAGGTCTCCAATAAGAAAATTATAGTTTTAAAAAAGGAGATAGGGATAAGGCAAGGTGAGTAGGGAAATATATATAGAAGCTTTGGAAGTAAGATCATTGAAGGCAAATTACCTGTACCTAACGAGTCTAATAATTGGAACATTCATTCTCTAGTTTTAATTGCAGAAGGCTAATGATTGGATAGCATAGATGTCTCCCAAGTTACTGTATACTTGAAATAGACCAAATACCTGAAAGGGCTGCAGAATAATAAAGAGCTATTGGTCCAGATTTGCCAGATATACAAGGGTGTCATTTACATAGAGTGAAATTTTCTCTTTTAGAGGAAGTCTTTTACAGGGGCTGGAGACTATAATGACTGGAGGCTTTATGACCTAGCAAAGGGTCTAAATTGAATCATTGCCATGTATCTTTTTGTTTGAACTTACTTAGAGAAGGCAAATTCAAGGCATGTTCAATGAGTTTAGGGCCAAAGCTAAGCATATGGAACACCTATAGGCATTCGGGTCATTCCAAACCATTGAATGCCGTATGGGTGTTGAGGGAGACCACCTCTCTCCCTTGTGTTTTTTCTGTATTGTAAGTTGGGGAAAAAAATGAATATATTAGGTTTGACCTTCATAAAGATGACCTTCTGGGAATAAAACTGGCCTGATCATGCACCACCAGGATGGTCATAAATTTATTTGGTCTAATATCTAAGACCTTTGCCAGGATCTTTACATATACATTAATTTGAGAGATTGGAAATTGGTCACATTTAGTAGGAACTGCAATATGTCTCTTTAAAGGTGGGTATCAAGTTAATGCTTAGGAAGAGTAACATATTGCTGGAAACCCATCCAAACCAATGGTATTTCTAGCTGGGAACTGGGTAAGAGGAAATGATATTAGCTCAATGATCAAGGGATCCAGAGCTGCTCTGTGGTGCTGGACGATTGTCAGCAATGAAATCTTTTTCAGGTATCAGTATGATTAGTTCCTCATCATAGTACTGAACAGTAATGGAATAGGGCTGAGGGTAAACTTTAGAAAATACCTTCTGAATCTCTGGAATCATAAATATCCTATACATCTTTCTTACTTTTCTTACTGCTTTAAAATGGATTTTCAAAAATGTAACATTGTGTAAAATGACTGGTTGTTGCTACATCTATGAAGAAAAATATATCTATATATTTCCAAAGGCAGTAGGTGCTTTGTTGCATTTTTAATGTAACAAGATTATGGTATGCATGTTTATTTCTCAGTTCTATTCTTAACCAAAGAAAACTTCTTTCATCATAACAATCACAATTTAGCCAGAAAACTTGTGACTTGTGAAGAGATAGAAACTGGTGCCAACATATCACTTGACATTTCTAGAAATAAACAAATCCTACAACTACATATTTTATTTCTTTATAATATATTAGATTGTATTCAAGGATAGTCAGATTTTTTTTTCTTTCTGAAAAGCCTTTTTTTTTTTAATTGAGTTTTTTTTCACATATACATATAAACCAGTACAAATATAAACAACATGTATACTATTCAATGTCAAGGATGACAACACTATGGGACAATCCCGAAATGTACAATACATAAAAACATTATTTGTGAGCATATGGGCCATAGGCGCCATCAGTAACATATTTGAGACGTTAAAATGCCTATAGTTTAGAAATGCAGATAAACAGTTTATGAAGATACGATAGGATATACCAGGTAAGGTGCTGGAAAGGTGTCAATATACGCTTTTGAACTGTCTCAGTAAATGTGTGGAGAATAAAGGTATACTACTTTTCAAAAAATCGATTGACGTGTCTATCATCGCTCTGTTCAGTATCCAAAACTCCGTTCTGGAATATTACACAAAGAGCTAATGTGACCATCTCCAATTTGGGCGGCATGGGATCAGTCCAGCTAAGAAGCAGCGCACGTCTTGCTGCCAGAAGACAGACTGATACCCAGTCACTTCTACCCCTACCAGGATTTTCTTCTCTCAGTTCATCCCAACACCCAAACAGACATAAGCTAGAGTTAGCCGGTACAAAATATTTGGCCACCTCACATACATACTGTAGTATCCTTCGCCAGTATTTTTGAATCAGTGGGCACGACCATTTTATTATTATTATTAAACAGGATTTATATAGCGCCAACATATTACGCAGTGCTGTATATAAAATAGGGGTTGCAAATGACTAATACAGACAGTGATACAGGTGGAGAGGACTCCGAAGAGCTTACAATCTAGTAGGTGGGGGAATTTACACACAAGAGGATGGGAGACCAAAGACGGTGAACCAAGGTGGCTGAAGGGACCTTACAATTTGGGCATGTAAAATCCAAGTTGGTTGAGGCGGAGAAGCCCTCTTCTTTCCTAAAGACTCTATAAGCCCTGTGTAAGATTTTAAATTGAGTCTCCCTCCATATTTCGTTCACCATGGCTTTGCATACTGTTTGTTATCCGCAAGTGGCAATGGGAACTGAAATGCTTTTTTATATAAATAAATATTAGGAAGTAAAAAGTGCATATAGAGCATTTACTTACTACCAATGATTTTTTTTAAGTCAGATCAATGAAATTGTTGTTTTAGGTTACTGTATTTCCTATCAAAATCATTGTGATTTGTTCTACTTTTTAATATCCTTTTTTTTTGCACTAGCAAGCCTTTAAAGCAATCAAGTTAACTATTTTGGAACATGACAATGACTGCAGAAAAAAACTATTAATCCCAATTAAATTTTAGGGCTCCAAATATAAAACAGGGAATCAGACATTCCTACCAACATTCCCTGGAATTTTTTGAGGGAATGTAAGAGTATTTTTTAAATAAAGCCCTTTAATACTAAAAATTTTAAGTAGCAAAATGTTGCTAAAATGTCATTTCTATTGTTTTTAAAATGGTTTGCTTTAAAGGGTTTCTTGCTGATTCCATTTTTTCCTCTTGCAGTATTTCATCATGAAAGACTAACTACTAAATTCCTATGATAATTAACCCCCCTAAACATTCACCCCTTTAAACCTCTGCCACTGTAATCCACTTATTTTAGCATTAAGATCAGAGGTTCCGAATTTACTTGATGCATGTTTGTTCCAGGTGAGTGAATCAGAATGCACTGAAGTTAATGCCTTGAAATGTATTTTTATTCTCATTATCTGCATTGCTTCATGTTCACTGTTCCTTAGATGTAGATTCATAATAAAGTGAAAAAAAAGTTTGCGTGTATGCCATATATCTCTTGTAAGTGTATTTTAATACAGTGACAGTGGTATAGAGACTGTAGCAATTATCAAGGAGCCACACATGGTATTCTGCATATGGAGACTGGTGACAAGCTACAGAAGTCACATGGATATTGGTAATATTTTAATTAGGACTTCTATGGATCATTACCAGTACAGCTTATTTACAAACCAATGATCTAAATCCAGGAACCTGGAGTACCAATATACAGGTTTGGCATTGGGGGTCTATGTCATTGGGCCTGATTTATTTTAACTCTCCATGGCTGGAGAGGATACACACTCATCAGTGAAGCTGGGTGATCCAGCTAACCTGGAATGAATTTCCTAAAAGTCATTTGCTATTTGCTAGCAAATGTTTTCAATCCTGGATCAGATCCATTCCAGGTTTGCTGGACCACACAGCTTCACTGATGAAAATGTGACCTCTCCAGCCTTGCAGAGCTTTAATAAATCAGATCCAATTATGTAAGGTTTTCTATTGGGCTAGTAGTCTAATGTAAAAATTTTTATTTTGTAACAAACAAAAGCAACTACCAAACAAAATTAATTTATATGCTGTTTCTTGTTATCAGTTCTTTCAATAGATGTACTGGATAAGAAAATTAGTTCTATAATACCTGGTCATTTTTGGGACAATGCAATCTCTTTTTTATTATACCATAGCCAGGTTTTTTGTACTGGTGTAGGGATATAATAATTTACTGCTCAATGTTATTCTCAAAAAGACCTTGTCACTTGGAATGTCTAAATCACTTTTAATTCTAATTCCAGTCTTGTGGCTCAATATTACACATGGTGTGATTCTCTGCAGTTCAGACTTTTGCTTGTACAGTCAGATTTTTTTAAAATGTACAATGCCAGAAAGAACTAAATAGCCATGTTTACCTGGTTTACTAGTTGATTTGATCATCATAGCACTGGGAAAGATTTACCTTTTTTAGTAGGTCTGCTGTTAAATATTCAATCTTCTTTTCTTTTTTTTAAATTAAACAATACAAATTAGACTAAATAATTAGGTAGCATTCCTAAGAAAAACTAAGGTGACATTTGTTTTCATTTTTCAGTTTTTTGTGTATAATAATTCACTTCCTATCAACTGACTCCTCCAGTGCATCTATGAAGGGATCCATGTCTGTCTTCCAGTCAGTTGGTAACAGCCAATTGGTAACAGCCAATTGAAAGGACAAGAACACCTGAAAAGATCAACAGGTATTTTCTATAATATATTTTTATTGTATATAAAAAATGCAGAAAAAAATGAAAAGCAATGCAGTTATTTCTGAAGGTCAATATTATGCAATATATTACATTTTTTGTTCTATTACATATTTTTTGTTCTTGTGTTTAGCTGTTCATGGATGCCATGTTTACCTGGCTGTAGGGATGAGCAAGAAGGCCTCTGACAGACTTGCGAAAATTTCTTCCAACTTCTGATGCGTCTGCAAAATTTCGGCGAAACGATTTCGCAAATTCTATTTAAGTCAATGGCCCGACTTTAAACATTATTGACAAAGCCTCTATACATGTTAGAACCACCAAATTTGCTAGGTAAGTGCAAGAGAACAGTGTCAACAAGGGAAAAATACAAAAATTCCAAAAGACCTTGTGGTTTTCAAGGAAATGGTGGGCAAAGTGACAGCAGGATTTTTGTGTGATGGACAGCATTCAGAAGGCAGCATAAACATTAGGACATTGAGAAAGGGTGAACTCAACCCACTAACAACAGTCTCTGCCGTCAAAACAGCAGAAGACCACATTGCTAGCTGGCATCATGACCTGGATGACATTTGTTAGGAATGCCACCCATAAAGTTGTGGAGAAGTAGCGCGGTGACATTAGGCAAAAGGATGGAGGACCAGAGACGGAGCATGGGTCAGCGAGAGCAATAGCAGTGTGTGGCTTCTGGTCAGTTATCACCACTGCATTGATAAGTGTCATTGAGAGCTGTGTAGAATACATCATTATTGCTACTCAGAAGTGTGTAATACAATTTTTGTGAATGGAGTACTGACAGGTGGCAGCAGCAGCAGCAGGAGGCGGTGGGCCCTGAGACGGAGCGTGGTAACTAGTTTTTAGAGCTGGGTGTAGTCCATCGTCAGAAATGTAACTGTACCAAACGGTGTTCTTTGGTAAATAGGAATAGGAATCAAACATGAAATATCTGTATTTTTTTAATAGTAAGACAGAAATTTTTCTGTACCTAACGGGCTTCTTTAGTAAATAGCATGAGGTATCAAACATTGAAATATCTGTATTTTTTATATAGTAGAACAGAATTTTTTATGTACCAAATGGGCTTCTTTGGTAAAGAGCAAGAGGTATCAAACACTGAATGATCTGTATTTTTTTAGAGTAGGGCAGAAATGTTTCTGTAGCAAACTGCCTTCTTTGGTACGTAGGACCTGGTAGCATCAAAAACAGCTATATCTGCATATATACAGATATACAGAAGGTTTGTAACCAGTTCCTGTCACAATCTACATCTCTCCCTGTTTCTATCCTTCACACAGAACACAAGATGGAGTGACTAACCCCTCCCTCCTTCCCTGTATATATATGCTTGTCCTCAGATTGGGCTGTTGGGCCTTGCTGTGCATCCTGGGAGCGAATGATTGGCTCCCAGCCGCAATTCCCGCTGGAATAAGTGGGCGTTTCCACCCCCTGCTTTTTCCCTCGTATGTTCATCGAGAACAAGACCTCATCTCGTGGCGAATCACAAGGCCATTCTTGCTTAAATGTTCGGTAAGTGAGAAAGGCCTGATTCGCCGCAAGATCGAACCTACAAATCTTGCTTGCTCATCTCTACCTGGCTGTAAAAACCCTAATTTTTTAATTTCATCTAGGGTTTTCTATATTATCAATGTATTCCCATTTTATTGGTTTCTGTTGCAAGTTACTAATTGCAAAACTATCATAAAGAAATGAAAAATTATTCTTACCCCTTTAAGGGTATATAATAGGTCTGAATGAACTCTTTCTGGATGTAATTTTGTCTATTTCTGTCCTTCCCCTTTTATTTCCACCACCATAGTATACTTATTATGAAAAATGAAGACTTAAAATTCCAAACAAATCAATGTGATTGATGATGTGTACATTTCTTTACTGTGTACCAGTAAAATGCTTGATGAATACTCACCTCCGATTGCTGGACCAAATCAATACAGAAGACAGCAATCCAGTAAATTTCAGCATTAGTCATGTGGAAGCTCATAGTCCAACCACATTGTTAATATAGACAGTGATATATATTGTAATTATTACATTAAATGTATCTTTCCCTAAATGCTTCCACGTTGAGGGTTTATTATTATAATGGCACAAGTAGATAGATAGATAAATGGATAAATGAATAGATATACATATACATATTTATCATTTTGTAAGGAAGTGTATGAATTATACCAATATATGCTCGTAATTGCTAGTGCTCCTCTCAGGGCTCCTGACAACAGAACTGTAAACATGTTTTAGCATTGACAACTAACTATCCCAGCCTTGCTTTCAATTTTGTACTGAAATAGATTATTCTGATTTTACTGCACATGTGCATCTAGTAATCATAGGTATCACCAGCAAACAAATATTGGTCAGAAAGTACAAACTTATGTTTGGTGACTAATAAACTGCCGTGTCTCCAATAACTGCTGTTTTTGGAAGGAGACACTGTTATGGTAGGTTTCTGAATCTTATACAGTTCTCTTTTCTGAGATGGTTATGAGAATGGAAATTATCTGTGAATTTCATCAGTGTAAAGAATAATCCTGCATGAGCCTATAAATGATGCTATAAGGTATTCAAACAGGGAATGGGGACCAGGTAACCATACTTTAGTGTATTATAGGATTTTAAACCACAGACAGCTGAGTGATTGTGAGTAGAAATAAAGAGCTCCGAAAACCAGTTTTTATGCAGTATTCTGTTCAATCAAGTAGTCATACTAATATATTCTGTTTAGGCACACCTATCCCATGTTCACCATCTGAATTCCTGTAAATGTTTGTATGTATCTAGGTTTGTCCATAGTATTATCCATTTATCCCCTTTAAACCACACCTTTGCTAAGGTGAAATAGAAGTTTGCCATCATATCCTGGATGCCAAAATCACAGTGCCACTGGATTTTGCCAGTTTAAAGAGCAATTTATGGACAGGAAAAAAACAATTATTTCCTACATCACAATAACTAACTACATTTCTTTTTTATGATCATATAACCTATTCTAGCAGGTATTTTTTTTTTTTTTTGCAACCGTTAATAAAAGTTATCTTGTATTTAAAAAACACAGACATATTCCAAAAAATTGCAGTTAAGTTATATTTGCTTTCCCTCCAAATTTTCCTTAGACTGTGTGAATGACTTTTGACTATGGTAGGGACATTAAATTGTGAGCTCCTTTGAGGGACAGTTAGTGACATGACTATGGACTTTGTAAAGCAATGGTAATATGTCGGCACTATGTAAATACTGAATAATGATAATAATATTACACAGTGGTTTACAAAGTCCATGGTCAAGGAATTTGTTTTACAGAGTCTCCTATTTCCAATGTGCAATAAATGTGAAATAAATTCTGGTAAAAACATTTAGTTTGATTCATAAATCTCATGTTCACGTGACCATGTTTGAACCCTGTTTGAAAAGCTGAAGATAAAATGGAAAGGATGAATGGAAAACCAGAAAGCTTCTGTCCCAAGGCTGGCTTGATGATAATTAGAAAGGTTTTATAGAATCTGGTATTTGTGGCCAAGCAAAAGATAGTTTGAGCCGCTTTGCTTTCCATAAAGAAATAAGTGGCAGATACATGAATAAATGAATGCATAAATTGATTACAAAATCAATGAACGAGAGAACTTGTTCCTTCAAATCAAGAGATTTTGTGTCTTGAAAAGAATTAATGAGAATCCTGGCCAATAGAAGACCATTTTGCCCAACAATGTTCCAAATGGCTGACTTACTTTGCCAAGAGATTAATTTAGATGTGCCATATATACTCCCCCTTTCCCCACATCCAGTATAGCGTAGAAATAGAACTTGAATGTGCTGTTGTTTTTCTATCCTCTTTAGTCAAATGGACATAGATGACAAGGAAGATTTATCTTACCATTAATTGTGCTGCATAAGCTATTAACAAACAAGAAGCATTATTTTATGAATGGAAAAAGGGAAATGAAAAATTAATGATAATGTCTCCCAGATGCTTTATTAAATAGGTTATGTGCTTTAGAGAATCGAGAGGAGAACAGGAAATCTCATCTAGGGTGTTTTAAAACAGCAAATGTTTAGGGAAAGAACTAGAAAGGATTCTGGCAAAGCTTTGAACTTTGCTTTCATTTCTCTTGTTAACGCAGGATTACCGTTAGAGATTAGCAAAAATATACAAACTAATCCACATTCACCCAGGATCAAGGAGATCTGCAACCTGCACATACTTGTGATTTCAATCCCAAATCCCCCAATCACCTGCTATACCAGCCAATGCGTAAATGTTGTGATTTTAAATTGCTAATGGTAATATCATTTTGTACAAACTTTCTCATTATCCCTGACACACAATAATAACAGCAGGATATACATTCTGCTGTATGTAGAAGATTTACTATACTATAAGCTAAGAAGTTATACAGGTAAATGTTATCCAAATTTAGATCAGGTTTGTAGTTGTTAATTTTGGTCATCGCCCCACCCTCCAAGCCAGGAGTGGAAATAAATATGAAATACATAATTTAAAAAAAATGCATTTTGTGTCCTGCAGTGATCATTGTATGTCAAGTATGATCAAGTAGGTACATGCCTAAGTAAAAAGTATAGATTAAACACCATTGATTGTTCTGTTTTTATTTTCCTTTAAAGTGGACCTATTGCTACATTTTAATATTATATAAAAATGTGGGTAATCTTTTTATATAATGTAAAAATATGTTTTTTTTCCCCTTCTGTTTTACTGCCGTGCATACATACATCACATATCCCAAGGGCTGCTCCTTCTGCATATGTTTGATCATAGAAGCTTTCCTGGGAAAAAAGTGTGGATCTCACCCATGTGCAGTGAGGTCAAAACTCTTTTTTTTTTACAGTAACACATTTTTACATTTTTTTCAGAAGACATGTCACCCAATCTCACACCTCAGTAAGAAGAAAAAGATGGCTGCACCTACTGGCCCACCCACACCGGAAAGAAGAAAGCAGGACCTACTGGACTCGGTTTGTGTAGGGATTTAGGGCCTTTCATCAATAAAAGCAAGTGCCGACTTCAACGCAGAACTAAAAATATTGTATGTGGGTGAGCTTTTGTTATAATGTGCAAGTATGTTCTGCATCTTAGCACAATATGACACACCATGTGTATAAATTCCAGATGTAAAAATACTCCTTTAGTAGCTCATACCTTTAATATGCACTGCAATGACTGGTCACAGATTTTATACATAGGATTTATTTAATTAGCTGACTGAAGCAGGTGTTCCTTTTCCCCTTAACAAAGATAAAACAGGTACAGCTCTAATTTTCTCTCTCATTAAGTATAGTTCTTAAGATATTAAAGACATCTTCAAATAAATGAGTATAATTGACATATAAATGGACCACTATTTCCATTGCCATAAATGAATAGATCATGTTTCTAATTTGTAATTTTTGCTGCGTCCTTAATCCATTAGCAGTAATTATAGATTGATAACTGTCACCTAATTTCCCTCACTGGAATTTCTTTCATCTAGTAGTTGAAAAAAGTAGGACATTTTTTACTTGGTGGAAATAAACAAGCCCACAAATGGAACACATATAATAATCATTTATGCAACATAGGCTATATTGTATATGAAATGCATTTATCTACAAAATACCTCCTCCTTGTAATGATTAGACATATAACCTTGATATAGGCACGACATGACCTACAAGGAATGCCTATGTTCTTACTTATATATTTGTCTTTGATGTACGGATGGTATCCTTTCTACTAAATGGCAACATGAAATTCAGTGCGCTTCACACTGACAAGATGAAATACATGGAGGATCTGATTTCAGCTCTTGTGGTTCCTTTCTGTCTTTAACGCTTTCACTACCAGAGCCATTTTTCAGTTCTTCGCTAAAATGTGCATTTTGTACACAAAAAGCATGGCCCCTGTAAAATGAATGTCAGCTGTAATTTTTGTATGATACACAATATAGGCACAACTGTTTATCAAACTTTTATTTTCCATAAAAATTCACTTCATTAATTTTAGTACGCACAAATACAATATAATCACCAATTGTGTTATAGGATAAAAAAAACATGTTTGTGTCACATAGATAACAAATACATCAATCCTCAAAAACATCAAATGTGTTAATTTAATTTCTATTATACTGTAATTATAGCAATGACATATTACGCAGCGCTGTACAAAATCAATAGTCATGTTACAAGCTGTACCTCAAAGGGGCTCACAATCTAATGTCCCTACTTCGGTTGTATGTTATTAATACAGTGTAAGGTCTATTTAGGGGGAAGCCTATTAACCTAACTGCATGTTTTAGGATGTGGGAAGAAATCAGAGGTAACCCATGCAAACACAGGAAAAACCTGCAAAATCCATGTCCTGGCCGAGATTTGAACCAGTGCTGCAAACGCCAGAGTGCTAACCATTGAGCCACCTTGGTGCCCAATGCCTGAAATCAGTGGTGCCCAAAGTTGTCCATAGGCAATTCGTTTGCACATACAATTCAAACATTTGTGTTTGTATGCTTAATAGGATAGTGCTGATTGGCATTGAGACATCAAGTGTCTTTGGATCCCTATCACTCTTGTTGACACTGATCAATCACAGACTTTACCTAGCATAGTGGCTGGGGTTTGAGAGTCCTAAAATTGATAGAGCTCAAAGTTAAACATTTCTGGGTTCATGCTACCCAGGAAAGGTTGATAAACAAATGTTCTCTGATTTCCATAATGAGTCTGAGAACCCAGGAGGAACACATAAACCTGCAGGAGTCAGTCAGTAAACCTTGCAGCAAATGTTATGTTTACAGCCATCTGTATAGCTTCTTGCCCTTTATTTTGCTTTTATGGGACAATAAAAAAATCAGCCTACCCATAAGCTTTTCTCTCCCATTCTCCTCACTTTCCCTACCAGCATGTCTATTGTCAGCTCATAAACACTGGGGCAGCATAGATGACTCCATGTGAGTCTTTTCCATCATTCAGTCTCTGTGATAAAGGTATTTATGGCTGACACAGTTTGCATGAAAAATGTACATTCAGAGATGCCTAAATTAAAACAGGTTTACATGTATTTGTGATGTTCAAAGCTCCGTAGAGTATATCCTTAATCATTTTCTGAGCCACTGACCCAAAGTTATACAGATCAGTTCTGACTTTCACATGTTACTATTCACACTGTTAGGAAAATCAATTTCCAATATTGTGGTCCAGGGTTTCTATCAATTTCTATGTTTAATTTCAAGCAAATCTAGGCTTAATTAATTCATAATACCAATGAAAACGCTGTTCACACTGATTCCTTGTTGCAATTTTGGCCTCTAAAATCCTAGGCCCAGTTATTTATCAGGACCATGACTTTTGTCTAAATGAAGACAATCCTCTCTGTAATTCAGATAATAATTGCCTAAGTCTTGGTGAGAAGTAGTTTTAACTTTTAAAAAAGAGTGACAAGACTGAGGTTTGGTGCCAAAGAGTGTTGATGATGGTGGTGGAGGCATTCACGTCTTCTTCTGGTGAAATTGACCCCTAATGTATAGGACTGTTGTTACATAGGCACTTTATAGGCCTAATCACATTATCTTTGGATTATTACAAATTATTTATAAATATAAATATATATATATATATATGCATAGGTATTAATAAAATATTTTGCCTCTTTATGTAATACTAATTCATCTGGGTATGGCTATTCAGGCTGAGTCATCAGAGATCACCTAGAATCTTACAGGAGCTGACCCATTAGCTGCTTCCTATTGCACACGTCTCCTAGCATCTAAGTGCACAAAATAACAAATTGCAGAGCAATGTTGCTGTTTCCATTCATCTAAAATATGAGACTCTGTTATTAAATAATTTTGTGTATTGTGTACAGACAGTTCTCAAGGCACCAAATGACCAGACTAAAGGGTCACACCGAACCCAATTCTTCTTTTTAATATATGAATTATCTCACTTAAAATAGTTAAGATAATTGCAGAGCAGATAAAAAGACAGAAACCTCTTTAAATGTTAAGATGTAAAAAAAAAGAAAGAAAGAAAAGTAACTACAAGGGTAATTTTATTGTGTTTCTTAATTTGCTTTGTCATTCTTGGAATGTTTGTGTATACTTTTTATTGAGTGCTGAGCAACATTTACAGTCAGTTCAACACACATTTAACCTTTATAATCCAAAGAATCATTATGTTTTCTTTTTCTCTCTTATTGATCCTGACTGATGGCTATGCAAATTACTGTAATTCAGGATGAAACATAGCTGGATTTTCTAGAGACAGAATAGCAAATATACTTCAATAAAATAGTATATACCCAGAGGTGTACCTATGGTTGTTTGCACCCCTTGGCAAACAGCTGTACTGGCATGCTTAAATGAAATTGATTAAAGTAAATTTGATTGTGAATGCTTTATTGATATTGATTACATGCTTATTTAATGGTGTAAATAATATAATTTATATGATATAAATAATGTAATTTAATGGTGTAAATAATAATATACATAAATTAGATTATTGATTGAGACTGTTACAATACAAAGTTTATATATGTATTAGTAGGGGTTGGTAATCCAGGTAACAAACCAGGGTGTCAAACAGATAGCACATTCCTAAACATTATATGCATACTTCCTGCATGCAACAAGCCAATCCTATGTGAAATTAATGGTTGTTGCAATAAAGTTAGCTGATGAATTGTTGTTGCAAAGTTGCAATCTATACACTATGCCATTGCTGAAATCCCTATGCTACGTATATAGACTACAAATATGCTATCATGCTACAATAGTCATCATGTATCATCCATTTGCAGCATTCTCTGCGGTGCAAGAATCTTTATGGCTGGGCCATATACTGTATAGACAGCATGAGTTGCACCAGGATTGTTACAACATAGTATACTGTAAAAATCAGTGTGCAAAAACCAATAAACGTTATTCTTATTTAAATATAGACCCCCAGGCTAGTGAGCCATTTTACAGTCAGCCAGCAAGTACAGGCATCTTGTTTCCAATCTCTACCAGAACACTATGCATTGCATAACATGCATTACATGCATAAGTGATTTTGTTGCACACCTGGGGCCTGATTTATTAAAGCTCTCAAAGACTAGAGAAGATAGGCTATCATGGAAGAACCTGAGTGATCCAGCAAATCTGGAATGGATTTCTTAAAAAATATTTGCTATTAGTTGGTAAATGTTTTCATTCCTGGACCAGATTCATTCCAGGTATCTTGGATCCCATGAAAGTCTTGGAGAGCTTTAATAAATCTAACCCCTGGGTTCCCCTGAGTTCAGAGCAGAAGCTGGAAGTGATGGAGAAGATGGATACATTTAAGCTTTATTAGTGGTACTGCTTTGCTAATAATGCTTAGATAAATTATCAGCACCAAAGTGGTGGAGGCCAAATGCACATTAGGCTCCATTAGCCTTCACATAGTAATAGCCGGATGATTTTTGATATGACCCAAGCAATTGTGCAGAGTGGGGTAGAGATTCTACCTATGGTACATGACAGTATTCATTTTTACTCCCCAACCCCCACCGTCATTTATAGCAATTGCTGTAAATTTGTAGATATACTGTAAACAGTTTGGTTTATTATAACTTATGTTTCTTCCTATAAATGTATGTGTACTTTGAGTCAAAACATTGTTTTATTTTATTTTCCTATTAAAAAAACTTCTAAAGTAGAAGCAAAACTTATAGAAGCGAAAAGAAATAAATGGAAAAAAAATATGGAGCTCTGTTTATTAATTTATTTATTTCTAATTAGTTTGGCACAAAGCATGCTGATAGGGTCACAAAACCATTCATACACTACTAATTAGTACAACTCCCATTTACAATACAAATACTACTCTAGTCAGTAGGGTATCATAAAATAAATCTGACTTTAATAAATCTGATAGTCTATCAATTCCTAAAAAAAAACATTGATAAAACCATGTTATATAACATATGTTATACAAACATGAAATAAACTAAAAAAAAAAGTTTTCTTTGGAATAAGCTTTAGGCTATGCACACATGTCACATACACGCACACAGATGATTCTTGGCCAATATGAGCCTCAGGGGTGATCTCAGACGAGAATCTGCATGTGTACAGCGGACGTCTGATGTCATCCGCCAAGACAGATCCATGAATGACAGAGAGCAAAAAAATTGCAATGGGAGTGAGGGGAAGAGAGTGCATTGGGGTGCCGCTCACTTGTCCCCCCCCCCCCCCCTTCTATTGAGCAGAATGGCGCTGTATGTACAGTGCTCGATCATTCATCTTTCAGTCTTTTATCATTGGAAACTATTGTAAAAGATGTGTATGCAGCAAAAAAGGGTATCTAGAGTGGACATGCGATCATCGTTGAAGAACAATTCCAGATCCAAATACAAATCAATCTATGGTATATCCCACACCAAATTCCTGTGATCCAGTGAAAAAAAAAATAAAATAATGTTCACTAGAAAACTCCAAGAGCTCCGTTTATAAACAAAGAATCAGACATTCCCTTAAATATTCCCTCGTGGAAATCTTTCAGGTCCATGTGTTTCATTGGCAGTAATTGATTCCCATCAGGGAATGTTAAATTACCTGTTTTATGAACAGAACCCCAAGAATTTCCCGAAAAACCTTTGTTCATGTATATAACCCAAAAACATTAAGCACCAACAGGTGAATATATTTTTGAAATCATTAACTTCTGTTAACTGCTTACTGTATTGTAAACGTGGTCATTATGCATGTTATTTTATCCTGGAAGGTATTACTATTTAAAAGAAATATGATAAAATTTGGTTAATTCACTAAAGGAGTAGAGCATGTTCACTCTGCAAAGGGAATTTTCATCAACAGTAAGTAAAAGGAAGCTATTCTGATTGTAATCATAAAATCATAAGCAAAATCCACTTGTTTTAATTTCCCTTGATCACGATTAGATATTACATAATAAACATGCTCTAATCAGCCTCAATTAAACAAAAGTCTCAGCACCTCCCATCAAATTTACATCTCACAAATATTTTTTAAGTTTTAAAACATTGATTTAGTCATTGATTTAGTCATTAAAAAAGGAATACATATACTAGTGTGTTTATATAACATACGTGCCAGCCTCAATTCATATTTATTCAACGCATTTTGCAGGATCCAATGTGAGGTGAAACATTGATATGTAGTACCTGAAAAGTCCATAAAGTGTGTAAAAAGTATTTGGTAATTACCCTTGGATGTGGCACCAAATTCCATATCTGACCTTTGTCCATATGATACACATGCTTTATGTTACATAACATGCTAATTCAGTTCCCCATACTAATGCAGCATAATGTATGCTAAGGTACAACATTGTATAAAATATAACTTTTAAACAACTGAACCCCCCAAGTGTTCCTGTCATTAGATGTGAATTTGTTTGATTTTTATATTTTTCATCTTCATTGCTCTTACTTACTTTCATTATTTCTTAGCTGAATATGGTGACTCAGTGTGACATTACCAGTCATTATACTCATCTTCTTTGAAGTCAGAAGTCAGAGAAATACCCTTGAAGCTGACATATAGTAGTAAAGATCTCACTTGCATTTAAATAGCCATTCAGTATACATTATACAGAATCCAGTACACTTACAAATGAGTTTTTGCATTGTGAAGACTTTTATATAAGAGATTTTATATAATACTCTAAAATACAGCAATACAGCAACATACAATATATATTCTTTCTCTTCATTCTACTGCAATTTACACTTTGTACCCTTATGCTTATATATATATATATATATATATATATGTATATATATATATATATATATATATATATATATATATTATTACCCTATGATCATGTAAATTGAGAGAATTTGGTAAATTTGTTTGAGAGTACTTACATTATTATCTAAATGAGTATATCCATCAGAACTTAAATGCATTTTAACAGATTTAGCAGATTTAGCATTTCCACTGCAGCTTGGACCATTACAAAGTTGTGTTTATAGTTCCTATTGTGTTGTTTATTTAATGTCTTATTTTTTAATAAATATGTCATTTTCCAGTAAGTGTAATAGCCAAATGGGAGCAACTAAATTAGTATCATAGATCTCATCGGTGGGGTACTTGTAACTTTAGTTACAAAGTTACATATTTACATAGTTAGGTTGAAAAAAAAATGAGTCCATCAAGTTCAACCACTAGGGAAGTAAACATATCCTAGTTTTAAAACCCCATATGCATAGTTGATCCAGAGGAAGGCAAAATAAAAAAAAAGCCCTCATTCAATTTGCTTCAACAGGGGAAAAATATTACTTCCTGATCCTGTGAGGCAATCGGATGTTCCTGGATAAACAGTCCCTGTTATCTTCACTTTAATACCCAGTTATATTCTGTTCTTCTAGAAAAGCATCCCGCTTTTTCTTGAATCAATATATAGAACTTGCCAAAACTTCTTCCTGAGAAAGCCTATTCCCTATTTTCACAGAGTGTGAATAATCTCTTCCTTATCCACACATTAAATTACTTTTCCTCCAGATGCAAAAAGTGACCCTTTGTCCTTTGTTATGATCTTATACATAATTCTAGTGTTACAAGAATCCACCTCAAATTGCTTGCAACATTACTTGCAAATATTACATTTGATAGACTGTAATATTGTGAATATTGATTCTGTACATAAAATCAGTTTCCATAGTAAGGACAAGTTCTGTAATTCTCCTTTATCTCAGCAAACAAAGGTTTTGTGATACTGCAATTACTTAGCTGTTAGTCATGTGACTTGAGTGGGTTTTCAATTTGCTAAAATTAAGGTGCAAAGTGAGGGTATTGAGCACTGACTGACACATGAGTAGTAAGAAGGAAATTACCTTCTTTGCTATTACTATTTATAAGTGTTGAATGGGAAAAAATATAGGTTGGTGTGCAAAAAAAGTGTATTTCTGATGCTCTACTATAGTGAGTTTTATCCTTTAGTGAAGGGTATTACTGCTGCCAGGGAAACAGCAAGAATATAATTTATACAAGCCAGTGTTCATCTACTTTATAGCTGTTAGAACAATGTAGCAAAGCACTGACATATTATAAATGTAAGAATGGGACTAATAATATACTGGATTTAGTTAAGTTATGTTAATAATAATTTTACAGCCCAATCCTATTTCATTCTATTTTGCATTGCTTCCTCTTTTTCTTATCATAATAATGGAATACTAATTGCCGGGTAGTCCCTCCTTAACATATTTTATCTCTCTTTGCACCTGTACAAAATATAGTGTAGACTCTCTTAACCATAGATTACAAATTATGCTCAAGAAGAAAAGAGATAAAGTGCACTCATGAGAATATAATTTATTAAAAGCCATAAATTGAATGAATAAAAAATAAATACAATACCATACAATTTCATGTATAAACCTGTAAAGTATGGTTATAACATCCCAGGTTTCAGCCCTGTTTAAATCCCAAAGCCCACTTTATATACCTATACACTGGCTGGAAAACACCCTTAAAATTATCTTAATTATAACAAAAAAATGACTCCTATGTACAAATATTAACATAGCTGTGTAGTATAAGAGCATTTCTTTAAGATAATTATATTCATGTTAATTTTTTTTGCATTTGTCTCCTGAGTGGACTATTTTTTCTTGTATATGTTTTGTAAAATATTTTTTATTCTTTTGCAGAGAAAGTTTAAAAAAAAACTTTAAAGTCACAATAAAGGTAATTAACAGTAAACTAAAAAGTAAAGACATGGGTTCAAGTTTAAAAAAAGAAATCAGTCTGAGCAGTCAGCTTCTCTCCACTTAAAATAATACTATAATAAAGGAACATTAAAGGCTTAAAGTGTGTCTATACATGAAACTAAAAAAATAATATTTTGCATTATTTTCATATACATTTGTTTTCCTTCTTTATTTTCATCTGGAAATTTTCTACGAGATTTTCAAGAGCCCAGGAAGTTAGGAGCACACTGAATTCTTGGGGGATCAAGGGGATTTTTCTGTACTTTTTTGTATTTTTTTCTTATTTGCCTGAATAGAGCAGCAGCAGTTTGGCCTTAATGAAGAAAACAATTCCAATTTTAAAATCTTACTCTTTATTTAATGTATATTTTTGAATAATAATTTCCCTAGTACAGCGTATTTTGTGCTCACAATTGTATAACTGATACTCCTCATATATAAAATAGTCAGGTTAACAGGATCAATGCACAATTCTTCTTTATTTTAATCAATCAACCAAAAAAAAACACCTTGCATTCCCCCAAACATTACGTTTCAGTTGCCACATATTTTTTTCACAAGCTACACAAGGCTTGAATTCCTAAAGCTCTCCAAGGCAGGAGAAGATACACTTTCATCAGTGAAGCTCTGTGATCCAGCAAACCTGGAATGAACTTTCACTAAGAAAATACCACTTCACTTTTTTTGCTGGTGAAAAGCCCTCAATCACTTCGTAAACAGTCCAGTAGCTCATTAAGGGATTCCTGGCTTCTCTCTTCTTTCCGGTGCAGATAATACAGCAGGCATAGCTTTATTCTATCTTCTACCTGGTTCTTTCACATCACCTGATCTCGTACTGCGCATGCATGAGATTGGCACTTTTTTACATTCTAGGAAAGTCCCTATGACACATGACTGATCCTGGGCATGCACAGAGGGAGCAGCTCACAGGCAACTGGGATATGTGACATGTATCCCAGGAGGCCGCAGGTTTCCACTTCAGTGATAGGTCAGCATTTTTAATAATTTGCAATAGTTTTTTTTTTACTGTTTAAATGTAAAAAAATGTAGGAAAATGCAGTGTTTTTCTAGACTTTGGAGTTGCTTGCAAAAGCCTGACCATTCATTTCTAAATCTTGAAGCCTAGCATTTACCGCCACTTACTACTTCCAAGCACTTAGCAGTTGTCTGTAGGTGCCAGGGATCTGTAAATGCCATAAAATATTAGTTTGAACTTGCCCTAAAGGTGAATACATCTAAGGCTGGGTCTACATGGACGGTTTTAAAAACGCATAAAACAGTTCCTACCACATTTATTTGTCCTCCCGCAGCCCTAGAGGGGCTGTAGTATGGTAAAAATACAGAACACATGCCATAGCCCCTCTAGGGCTGTGGGAGTATTCAGGGGAGTGGAGCTGTCAGCATAGCAGAGCTCCGATGATTGCTCTGCTTCCTGATTGGCTGAGTAAAGGGTTTCCTATTTCTCAGCCAATCACAGAGCACTAGAGATAAAAGGGTACAAGTCTCCCCATTCAAGTCTAGTGCTGAATGGCTGAGAAACGGAAAACCTCAGCCAATCGCAGAGCACTAGAGGTGAATGGAGAGACTTGTACTCCTTTAACCGCTAGTGCCCGGGGATCCCTCACTGTCAGAAGGATTCCCAGGCCTGTGCTCATGTCATGATTGCAGTCATGGGAATCATCCTGTCATTGGGATAACCCACACACACACACATTTAATAAAATATTTTAACATTAAAGCCTCATCCTATTTTTTACACATATTTCAAACATGGGCTTTAAAAGCCCCAGGTTAAATGCTGGGGAATTAGTCCATGTACACTAAGTTCAGTAATTTTTACCTCAAAACATTTTTTTAAAAATATATTTTTATTGAAGGCAAAATAAAAGAGAAAACAATAAAAAAAACACAGTATAAAGACAGGACGTGTACAATAAACAAGCGTATTTAAACAAATAAGGTACAAAAAGAATAAAAAAAATCCAAAAAGAAAGATAAATAATCAGTGTATGGCTTCAAAATAGCTTCATCCTAGCCCTTACATTTTTAAATTTTATTTGACCATCTATATATTTTTATTGAACTGTGCAAAACAATAATTCAAAACAGTGGGACAAAACAAAGTCCCAGAACAAAGGTATACCTACCCACTTTAATAATCCATATATACCCTGCTTTCATAGAGAATGCAGATCAATGCACCTATAGCATTGTCACCTGAAGAACTGAAGTACAGAAACACCTGTATACAAGTGCCGATTCAGTCCGAAGCTCCAATGGCCCCAGACCGTATGGCGAAAGAGTTCAATAGCATCATGCGACTGAGATGGGGATAACTTTTGTCTTATAAGTACAAAAAAATTTTTTTTTAAAAAAACAAACATTTGGGGAAAAATTTACTGGAAATATTTTTACCAATTCCTTAATACTTCATGCTGATTCAGAGATAATCAGCAATCTATGA
The DNA here is from genome assembly GCF_032062135.1 of Pyxicephalus adspersus. NCBI lineage: Eukaryota > Metazoa > Chordata > Amphibia > Anura > Pyxicephalidae > Pyxicephalus > Pyxicephalus adspersus. The sequence goes on along the minus strand of NC_092862.1, from coordinate 104,699,934 downwards.
AGAAATGTCCAAAGCATATTGTGCTATATAAGTCATAAGAAAAATAATATTTGCTGAGGGCCTAACCTTTCATAATAGAAGCTCTCTTGTATGGCCAGCTCGGGAATTGCCTGCCATTAAATAAATAGCAATGAATGATGTAAATTTGAAAGTACTAGCTTATAATGTGCATTACAAAGTACAAATATTACAAAAATATTCCCTTAATGCAGAAAATTGTCTTGTGCAAGGTGGCCAATTGACATATAGGGGTTATATAGGTTCTGCAGACATAATTTGCTTCATCAGATGAATGTATACAGATAAAGTACAGCTTAAGTGCAGTCTGTCTGCCTCTGCCAAGACCAGTTCATTTACACTGAATATAAGCCAAGAGTGCAGCAGAGGCATAGGAGGGGGAGAGTAGCAGGATGACTATTCCTCCAGACTGCATTGTGGCACCAACTGAGTTCTGGTGTTTTATGGAGACAGAGAAAGGTGCCACAGCACAAGGAAAATATTGCTCAGTTATTTCTACATATTTCAGCCTGATATAGTACCATATAAAAAAGAGATACTTTTGGTAATCGACAAATTAGGATCACTGCTTTGACAATTCAAACACACGTGCATAAGATGAAAAAGATACATAGGCAGAGACCACTTTAAAGCATATGTCGAGTACCATTATAAAAACATATGCAGTGCAACTTTGCAGTACATGCACATTTCCCTATATTGTGTCTCTTCAAACATCCCAATGCAAACAATAGTAAAGACGTCACACAATATTTCGTGGACTGATGGGTGATATCGGGCTTGCTCAGTTTTTTTTTTTCTAAGCTTTTTTTCTAAGTTTTATTCTAAGCTAATCAAAAACCTTCCCCACTCTCCTATCTCTTCATCACAGACAGATTATTCTGTAGGCCTAAATAAAAACTAGAAGTGATTATTAGACACCTCAAAATGAGAAGGAAACACAAAATGCACAGGACACAAGAAAGCTTTGAATTTTTGACACGCCAGGTAGTTTTTGAAGGTAATGAACATAAAAAATATATAGTAGTACAGTATATACTGTACTACCTGGAATGGATCTGGTCTAGGATTCAAAACATTTGCTAGCAAATGACTTAGAAGAAAACCATTCCAGGTTTGCTGGATTACCCAGCTTCACTGATCAAAGTGTACCCCCTTGGAGTACTTTAATAAATCAGGCCCATCATCTCGGTTTATACTTGGGTCACACCAGTAGATGGCCCAGTGTCCTGAGTTTGTTATACACCATCTACTGTCTAACAACCATGCAGAAAAGATCATTTAATAGCAAATGGCCTATCATAACCACCCTGAAAGTACAAAATATTTGTAAAAAAAGGGGAAAAATTAGTAAATAAATTGAGTCCATGTAATTTGAATTCATTTTGTTTTAAGGTAAAAAAACACATATCTGATATAAGTATTCAAATTAATTGTATTGTCATTTATTTTGATTACTGTTTTTAATGTTAGCAGTTACAGTCACATTTTGTGCCCTAGGTTTATAGTCAAGGCAAAGTATTTTACATATTTTTTCAGGTGAAAAAAGGTATCTCAGTTACATATTTTTAAGTATATACAATATATTTAATAAATAAAAATGTGGCAAATAGGAGCAGGAATCAAACCATTTTACTGTGAATGCGCAGTTCAGTAAAATTTGACAGCTGGACAGCTGAGTATAAGATCATGGTGCCTATAACTTTGTTAGGATATAAACTAATCAAAATGTAAACGAATGCTTTGTCTGCTTCTGCTTTAATGGGTATGCTAATGAGTAACGAGTTCTGCTTTAATGGGTAATAAGTTACATTTCATATAAGTGAAGGGTATTTTTCAGCAGAGTTAAACAGTGGAGGGTTTTGGGTTCATTTTGTTCCCACACCATACTTTAACTGTTCCAACACTTTTCATCTCAGTGTCAGGCTTTGAACTCTATGCTGTATGTGATTTTATTTTAGCCATTCGGAAAGAATGTTGATTGCAGTATCTGAAACACAAATGCAATTTGTATCGGCAACGCAGTCATAAACATATGCATATACATATATATAACATATTTTCAAATAAACAATAAAGCATGATGTGCACTCACTAAAAATGCATTGCAGATTCTGATTTATAATGTGAATTGATAGCATTTTAATATATTGTGCATTGCAAATTGTATATAGCTCATCCAGCTAACAGGTATGTTGCCCTCACATACATGTTGACCTTCAAGAGTATCTTTAATCTAAATGTCTACTAGAACTAAAAACAAACCTTTTGGCAAAAACATCAAGCTCATTATCAGTTAAAGTCCTCTGGGGGCATATTGATGACATTATTTACAGAGGTTTTACTTGTTTCCGATCCCGAATTGGATACCATATTGATCTATCACAATCCTCTTCCTGCTCTCTATTGTCTGTTGTTTCTTTGGATGTGATCATATGTTTCTGCCTTGGCATTTTTCTTAAACAGCTAAAAAACTGGGATGTTATATCTACAGCCTTGGGCCACTCCTTAAATACTTATATACTTATAAACTATTCTCTATATACTTTTTTATGTAGTATATATATATATATATATATATAATTGGGCAGCATGGTGGCTTCGAGGTTAGAAATCTGGCTTTTGCAGCACTAGGTCCCAGGTTTGAATCTTGGCCAGGACACTATCTGCATGGAGTTTGTAGGTTCTCCCCATGTTGGCATTGGTTTCCTCTGGGTACTCTGGTTTCCTTCCACATTCCAAAAACATGCAGTTAAATTAATTAGCTGTCCCCAAAAATTGCCCTTAGACTGAGTTAATGACATATGATTATGGTAGGGAGAAAAGATTGTGAGCCCCTTTGTGGGGACAGTTAGTGACATGACAATAGACTTTTAAAGTGATGCGTAACATGTTGTTGCTATATAAATACTGTAATATTAATACCAATAATTCTTTACCATTTAGATCTATGCACTAAAAGATGTATCAGTCCCAATGATTATTTATTGTTAGTTAAACAATGTTAGTTAAAAATTATATACAATTTTTGTAAGCCCAGGTCCAGGCACATTATTTTCTTGAGGTCCAGTTTTGTTTTTTTATGTCACTTTATTAGTGTGATTTCCCCTTTTGTTGAGTTTCAGTTGCTCCCTTGTGATACAAGGAAGTTAAACCTTCTCTTTTGTGTTGGAGTCAGTGTTTAAATTCCATATATGTTTTTCTCTATTATATATAAAATAGTAAAGAACTCCATTGCTCATCATCTTTCCTTACAGTAAAGAACTCATTATCTAACTTGATGAAAAATATTCTGTCCTTCAAATGTGAGTAACACCCCCTTGTCCTTTGCACAGTCCTTGAGATAAAAATGTATTTGCCAAAATTTTATACATGCCTTGGATATACTGAAACATGTTAATTAAGACTGTTAGCATCATTTATTTTGGTACTTGCTATTCACAAGGTTTTGTAGGACAGTCATCTATGCACTCTTCAACCTTCAGCATTTATGACATGAGGCTGGAATGGAATTTGTAAAGCAGTGTGAGTACAGAGTACATTTCAATTGAAGCTTTTTGTAGTGTTTTAAATTTTGTTTTTTGGCTATATAAATAATTACATGTGTTATTTTACTGAATAGTACAGACAACAACTGTAAAAGCAGCAGAATTCAAGCAAGAAAATAAAATAAAAATGAAATAAAATAAAAATGCTTCTACTGTAAATTTGGACTTTGCTGTATTGCTTGATTTTTAATCACTTCTACTTAAAGAAAGAAATGTTTTTCATATGCTTCATATCCATGCCAATTTCATAAAAAGATAGTTACAGAAAAGTTTTTACTTAAAAATATTTCCCATTTCCCAATGTTTTTTTTTATAAATGTATTTTTATTAAAGAAAAATGAAAGTAAACCAAAACAGCTATACAACATATAAACAACATACATACAAAAAAAAATTACACTGCTCAACCTAGGGGAAACAATGGAAACAAAATGGATTGTCCCATTTGTAATAAGAAATTCTAAAAAGTCCAGGTGTGTATCTTTCCACCAGAAAAGCAATGGGTTTTTTAAAAACTGTTTGCAACTGGGGTCAGTAAAGAGGACCCCCCATTTTCATAGAAAGTTACCTCTTCCAATTTTTACCCAGGTAGAAATAATAGACAGGAAGCATTCAGATCTCTGCTTTATCAGAGCTTTATTTTTAGATCCTCACTCTTAGATAAACCTGTGACAACACATTGAGCATGATATGTTCCTTCAGTCTTTCTAAGTACCCTCACCTGACTTAATCATTTATGTTTTTAGAATTTCCAATGAAAACACCAGTGGATGATCTTGGATTGTTCCAGTCAATTAAACACAGCAAATAAACAATAATTGTGCATTATTATTTGCAGAAATATGCTTAAGTCAGTTCCCAGTAGAGTGTATGATAGCTTCATTTCCCTACCAACAAAAGTGAATTTTTACCAAGCCTTCAAAAAATACTTTTATCTGTGCTCCCACAATCTTTTAAATAGAACTACTAGAACTAATAGTTATATATATATATATATATATATATATATATATATATATATATATATATATATATATATATATATATATATGCCATGTCCCTAGTTTATATGCATTCCTTATTTTTCAAGCCTGTAAATTTCTCATGTCATCCTAAATTTGAAATAGAATATTTTGCCTCCTCTCTTGTATTTATATAACCATAATCAGATAACATTTTAAATATATCAGAGATGCTATGGTATTAATCTTCACCCTTTCACACTGCCAGTAAATGACCTTTTAGCTGCTCACCTTCAGAAAAGGTTTCCATTATTATTACATTTTATGGGCTCGGCTGTCAGTCACATTCCAAGTATGTGTAGAGAGGTAATACTAATAACTAGAATGGGTATTGTGTCAGTTCTTCAAAAGGTTAGGAATGTTCCACTTTCTCAGGATGTACTATTGTAGCATAAATCTGCTTCTAAAGCAGAGCTGTCCACTTTGTTAATATTATGCTGTTAGATTCCCAAAAAACTCATAACCTACTCATGACAAAGTCATTATAGGTCTTACAGTTCAAATGTAACTGATAAGTTGTAGACATTTGGTGTAAGATTTGGTGTTCTATAAATAGTAGTATTAGAGTAGTATTATGTAAGTCTTCTGACACATCTGATGAGTTGCAGAAATAGTGCATGTCCAAGCAGATTTATGTCTCTTAGATAGAGGATAGGAGCAAGACAAAAGACTTTTCCAGTGGCACTTAAAAGATACTTTCAAAGTATATAGATTTTTGATTAAACTTTATTTGATTGCAAGAATTATTTGATTAAAATTGTGTACATAAACTTAAAGGTATATATAGTTGCACATACAGCAGAATACATTTTTGATTTTCATAAGCCTGAATAGTGTTTGGATTCATGTGTCTTCCTTCCCAAAACATTTCACCCCTCTATTGGGCTTCCTCAGGGGATTATTATTATTACACAGTATTTATATAGCACCATCATATTACACAGCGCTGTACAAAGTCCATAGTCATGTCACTAACTGTCACTCAAAGGAGCTCACAATCTAATGCCCCTACAGTGGTCATATGTCATTTATACAGTCTAAGGTTTTTTGGGGGGAAGCCAATTAACCTCACTGCATGTTTTTGGGATGTTGGAGGAAACCAGAGTACCCAGCGAAAACCCACGCAGAAAGGAGGAGAACCTGCAATCTCCACCCAGATACAGATGCAATACCACAAGCATACTACCATCCTGGTCTTTTAAGAACCAGCATTTGTATGTTTTACTTTGGGCAGCAACGGGAGTTACTGAACCACTCACTGCCTCCCCCAATTATTCTTCTATAGCTAACCAAACAGGTAGGTGAGGAAGCAGTAACCTCAACCTCACTACCTCAACCTTGCTTTAGTGCTACAAAGGCTAAAAAAATCTTATAATTCCACATGTTTAGTTGGGTCAAACGCTTGGTCCCCTGATGTAATGTGCAGAGACGTGGGCTGGCAGATAAAACTACAGCATGCAAAATGGCAGTCAGGCATTCAACACTATTGGAAATGTTAGATGGTGTAGATCAGGGGTGCCCAACAGCTGGATCGGGATCTAATGGTAGATCGCAAAGGCAACGCGAGTAGATCATGGAGCCCTGCCTTTCAAAATAAACTCTACCGCGCAGTTATTAAGTCCAAGTTTTTATTGTTGATAGATCATTTTGACTTGGTCATTTTAAAAGTAGCTCGCAAGCCAAAAAAGTGTGGGCACCCCTGTTGTAGATGTTTCAACTAGTGTATCTCATAATGTCATTAGAGAGCAGTAGGGCAGTTGGAAAAAGAATTAAAGCATAACTTAAAGCATACCAAAAATTAAAAAAATAAAATAAACCTACCAGCCTGATCGCATTTTTTTAAAACACTTACCTGTACCTATTTAGGAGTGGGCATTGCCATCTTCTTTTTCTCTTCTGGCTAACTTGATCTTCAGCTATCTTGATTAGCTGGGCCAGAATTAGGTAATTTAAGAGTAGGAATTCATGCGGTCCTGGCAGCCTCAGGCCATTCAGGCTATTTTTGTAAAAAAAGATAGCTAACAGGCAGGTAAGTATATTTTATTGCAGAAGTGCAGTGCAAACCTGCCAATTTGCCCATTTTATACCGTGTTTCCCCGAAAGTAAGACCTACCCCGAAAATAAGACCTAGCACTTTTCCCCCAACCTGCCCTAATATAAGACCTACCCCGAAAATAAGACCTAGTAGAAAAATAAAAAAATAAAAAAAAAATAAAAGCAAACATAAATTAAAACAGTACTCACCGAGCGGGAGACAGCGGGTGTACACACAGCGGGCTAACACACAGCCGCACAAGCCGATGCTTTCCTTGTAGTTCCGGCTCCTGTCACAGGCGGAGTGATATTACATGCACTTCGCTTGTCAGAAGCTGAAGTGCATGTAACCAGGCTAGTTCTAGTGAGCCCTTAAAAATGTGTTAAAAAAAAAAATTAAAATAATATACTCACCTGATACCCGGATCCTGCGTGTGTTTCTGGCTGCAGCATGTCTCTCTTCTCTCCTCTGCCAGCATCGTGTCTTTTCCTGTTTGTAAAGCAGAGCGAAAGAAACCGGCACAGCGCCACCTGCTGTTCCATGTCCTAACTGCAGAACAGTGGAAAAAAAGCACAGAGTGATCAGAAGGGGAATTTGTAAGGGGAATTTGGGAATATGGTAAGTGTTTTTTTTCATTAAAAAAAGTATATAAGACCTACCCTGAAAATAAGACCTAGTGTGTTTTTGGAAGCCCAAAAAAATATAAGACAGTGTCTTATTTTCGGGGAAACACGGTAGGCAGAGTTTTAGTTCCTCTTTAAGTTTTAGCCTTTTAAGTGGTTACCAGTTTTTTTAAACATTTTTAAAATGGCAACAAAATCACTTTAATAGCTTGCTTAATAGAATATAGTCTTATGAAACATTTTTTTTTGATGGCACAAAATTAGCTATAATTATTTAAAGGCAGCAAGACTGAAACATATTACAGAACAATACTAAAAGTAATGGCAAAATGAACCGGTAAATTATAAATGAAGTTTAAAGCTGATAAGTGTTAACTTAGGTACCCATAACATCAGCTCCAACAGAGCTGCAGAATTATGGACCAGGATGAGAAACTGGGTAATAGGGGAGCAGCAGCTAAAAATAGATACAATGGGCCTGATTTATTAAAGCTTTCCAAGGCTGGAGAGGATAGGCTGGATTTTTATCAGTGAAGCTGGGTGATCCAGCAAACCTGGAATGGATCTGGTCCAGGATTCAAAACATTTCCTAGTAAATAGCAAATTACTTTAAAGAAATCCATTTCAGGTTTTCTGGATCACCCAGGTTCACTGATGAAAGTGTATCCTCTCCAGCCTTGGAGAGCTTTAATAAATCAGAACTAATTTTGAAATTTGTAAGTCTCTGTCATGAACTATTCACTTCAGTTGACCTGGTTTGCCTGAAACGCAACCACACAAAATCAGTAAATAAAGGTCTCTACTAGTGTATTCTGTGATACACTCCTAGTTTAGGTATTTATTAGGAGTGCTGTTTTGCATTATAACATTGCAGATTTTTATGAAAACTGTGTTTTATTCAGAGCAAGGGTCCTTTTGTGCAGCATAGTAACAAAAGATAGGCTCTACTTGGCTATGACAACAGCTTCTAAACTAAACTCCAAGAAACACAAATTGCCAGCAAGAAAACTTTTAATTGCGTGTGACATACCAAGGGGTTAAATTTAAAAAATCTAACTTAACATGATATTGATCTTTATTTTAAAAGATAAAGGTAAAATTTGCATTGCAAAATGAAGTTGTTTATCTTGTTAAAGCTTTGTGTGTTAAGTTTTGTGTTTCCTCTGCATATAATGCCCTCTACTTGCAAATATGGCAATATGTGGGCTTTACTTTTAGGATGGTAATTTTTCCCAGAAAACATAAAAGCTCAATTCTATTACATACCACTTATTGTCTTACTGTAATACTCTGCTTTTTCATGTTGTTTTCTCTCTCTCAAATAGATTATTAAATCCTGTTTAATAACTTTATTATTATTATTATTATTATTATTATAAATAATAGTATAAAAACACAAACAAATACATACATACACAAAATACATAAAAATACGCAAATATATATAATCCAGATGGAAATGAGATTCTGTAGAACCTGATACAATTTTTTATAATATAAGGAAAAAATGCAGATAGTGAAAGATTTTACCTACTTTATTAGCATATAAAAGAGCAACAATAAGGGCTTAATTACATGAAAATCTTTTAGGGTACAATATTGGGGTGATATTTTAACAAGAATAGTGGCGTTCATTAGCCAGAGGGTAGTCCATTAGCCAGAGGGTAGGCAAGGAAGGGTATTTGATAGAGGGTGCCAGCAAAACTGTTTTTCTGCCTACTTATTTGTTATATATTTTTTTTTTTTTCATGGTAACCAAAATTTGTTTCTAACCCAACTCTGCCCAAAGTTATTCAAAGCAGAACATTAGATTATGTCATACCTCTGGATCTAAAATATTATATGTCATTTAATGTAGTAGTCTTCTACACTTCCTCATGCCTTTTCTAGTATGACATTCCTGTTTAAAGGCCCGAATGGCTTCCCACTTGCAAATGGAGGTAAACCAGCCTAACCCCACCCCCACAGGACCACGTATTAACCTCTGTTCAGTTTTGTGGCCCACGGCATTCAGCACATGTCAAGGCCTTTATAACAACTTTTTTTAAAGTATACAAGATTGTGTTGTTTAGTGCTCAAGGCTTTTACCCTGGAAAGTAGTCTTTAAGAATATATCTGTAGGTTATATATGGAAATCAAAGTTTTATTAGACTTATACACAATACTGATATATAATGATATATGCTCTAAATATAAATATCACATTAAACACACTTTTTTAATGCATAATTGTTTATTGCTCCCTAAAGCAATAGCTCTTCAGCAATGTACATATACTGTAGCTGGCTGGACACAATAAGCTCTATTAAGGTTGGGAAGATTCTTTGCTATTTTTTTTTTACATCCTGTGTATTGATTTTCCTATTTGTACAAGAAGTATCAATAAAATGCACCCAGCCTACTGTGCTAACTACAAATATATCTGAAAAATATGAAACACAAAACTAAAAAATAGGAAATAGGTTTGCAGAAGAGCTACAACGTAAGGAAAAAAGTTGATTATGTTTCTGTTCTGTATCTTTAAAAAAATGTTTAAAACAGAACTGAATTCACTAAAAAGAAAATAATTTATTATTGGTAAGTAAATTTACTTGAATGTGTTGGCAAATACAAATTAACTTTGCTTGTTCCACTGCCTAAGACAACTTTGTTTTGCACACATATGCTAAAATTCACATTGTTTTAAACATAGAATGCACGTAAAACCCCATAACCTTTATTTTTCTGAATGCAGAAGTTGCATACAATAAAAACATGGTAGTTCTGGGCAGCACGGTGGCTCAGTGGTTAGCACTCTGGCCTTTCCTGGGTCCTAGGTTTGAATCTCAGCCTGGACAATATCTGCATGGAGTTTGCAGGTTCTCCGCGTTTTTGCATGGGTTTCCTCCCACATTCCAAAACATGCAGTTAAGTTAATTGGCTTCCGCCCTAAAATTGACCTTAGACTGTGTTGACATCTGAGCTTCTTTGAGGGACAAATCGTGACATGACTATGGACTTTGTACAGTGCTGCATAAAATGTCAGCGCTATATAAATACTGTGTAATACTATTTGTTTCCTGATTAATGGGGGTTGGATAGTTCCAATCAAGTTGACCCTGATTTGCATTTTAGCTATTTCAGCCTTACATTGGAACTTGAATTTCAATTTAAATTTAGCAATTTAGGCTTAACCTTCAGTTTTCGATATCCTAGCCATGTGAAGATCATCCAATGGATGGTCACATTGGCACCCCTGTCCCTGTCTTCTACGGAAAACTGAAGTCAGCCCTCTATAAGAGATGGCACACAGCGAGCCAAATGCCATTTTATGCTAATGCTGGTCAGGGAAAGAGCTTAAAGATATTTTAGGCACAGATTGGATTAAAAAAAGTGCTTGCTACTAAATACTTAAAAGAAAATATTTGGGGGTGATGGGCTTTTGATAGTCATTCTTCTTCAGTCTTGGAAAGCTTTAATAAATCAGGCCCATAGAGTACAATGTTATCCACCTACTCATCAGCTCATTACATTGGTGTGTGTCCTATGGATGCCACATTGGCCAAAATGTATAATGTGCATACAAGTGGAAATAGAGCCTTTAATTAAACATTGCTTGTAGCAAACAGTTTTGACATAGAGCCATTTAGCTTACTGAAATGTGTCTGGGGAAAGAATGTATTGTCCTTGCTGAGAATGCAGTGTAGTCTGTTAGTTAGTCTTGATGCATGGTTTTTGGTACTGTTAAGTGAATGAATCTGAAGAATAAAAATAAATAAATAAATAAAATGATACATTTGAATGGGTGGTAGAACTAAACACATTGGGTTTTGTAGCAATATCACAAAAATAATCCCTGGCTCTGAAACCTTCAGAAAATCATCTTAACAAAACAATGCTAATCTAAAACACTAACACCATAGCATACTAATTATTACAGCTATCAAAAAGATGTTTCCCAAATGTTTTACTATTGATGCAAATATGAGATAGAGAGATAAGATAGATAGATAATTGTGCACTGCTTGCTCTGAGGACACATCAAAGAGAATGGAATAATTGTATGCTGCTCTATCAGGCTCTGTATGGCTGGCTTTCTTTTCTTTCTTAATGAATGATGCTGACAGTGTTTACAAGTTCCAGACCTTAAAAATCCATCTTATTGTTTCCTCTGTGCCTCATATGTGTGATTGAAGTATTGAAGTGCACTTGTAGTCATTGCTCCTTGTAATATCTATGGCAAGATAATCTTTTAAAAAATGTGACAATTACTTAATCAATAAATTCTATGAACCTTTTGGCTACATCCCTCAAAATGGGATATTTTGTGTGTGCTGTTGGCTCTGTGAAGCTATAACAGATTAAAAGCAAAATATGCCTATTACGCATATGTCAAATGAGAAATGAAAAAATGCAGGATTCCAATAAATATTTCATCTTGAGTCCTGCTGGAAAAATCTTTGTGCATTACTGTTATGAGCTGGATCAAAAAATGAATTACCAATAATCGCTATGTCAGAGAAGATACAAGCAAATGAAGAGTCTCCTGGCTCACTATCTACTCCCCAGGAGGAATAGAGGATGTTGTGTAGGGAGAGGATGTGCGTTACAATATTCACTTATTAGTCCCACTGCAATAGTAGGTCAAACCAGGACATTGTTTTTTCCTATCATATCAAGCCTACAAAATCTGATGTTTTATGAATATTGGTTATTCAATAGTTCTATGTAACAGGGTTTGTCGTTCACACCTTTTCAATGCAATATCTGCATAATTTACTTTCACTATTATACACCGTGTTTTTGTTTTTTCTAGATATGACTGTATGCTGTATTATAAAGAATCCTTATCAAAATTCTGAATACTAATTGATTGTGGTAAATGCAATCTCCTCATTTACAGTTCCATGTTGACTCATCGGGTCTGGTAAGGATATTTGTGATAAATAGGTCATTTAGAAAAATTTGCAAAAAATGCATAGACTTTTCGGTACTTTTTAAAAGCATAAAATGAATATAAAGACCATGTTCACTATGTCAGCGGTTGCCATCCTTTAGGACCTCCGGACCACTAAATTAATCATTTTAAATAACGCGGACTATTAATATGAATTTTTTAAAAAGGTAAAAACATTTGTAAAATAATGATCTTCCTAATGGTGCCTGACAAGGACTGTGGAGGCTCTGATTCATTGATCAGCTCACGGTTAAGTGAAGTATTATTATTACTACTGCTATCATTAGTTGCATTATCTTTGGTATTACTAAAGAAATGTAAAATATTTGTTTGCTTTTTCTCACTCTTTATGGGTTTATTTCATTCGTCATCTAAGACCAAACAAGAAATGATAATTATCAAAGTCAAACTATTTGATGCCATTAAATATAACAGGTAAAGAAAATACAAAGGTAAGGTCATACTTAAAGAGCATAAACAAATAAAAAAAACAATCGGCTGAGAATCGGTAATTGCAGAGCAGGATGAATGTTGTAATGGTGGAAACAATACTGAAGTGTACGGCTCAGCAACTTAAGACTACACTGACGTCACGCTGGGCCTCCCTTGTTTTTCTGTCTCTAGTACAGTTTGTGATTTTAGTGCATTATAAAGGCGAAAATTGTCATTCAGAATATAAGAATTTATTAGAATATTATTTTTGTTTTATTAATATTAAAACATAAAAATTGCAAATAACGTCCACATTTTTTCTGTGGACCACTAAAATTTTATTGCAGACCACCAGTGGTCCACGGACCAATGGATGGCGACCACTGCACTAATGAACCTCATCAGTGTGTGATAATGGAATAAAAACCCTGTTTATGTGTACACTTTTTATTATACATTCTTTCAACACATTTGAACAGGCAAACAAAAGATCTTCATTTAAACAGTACATAACACATAAAATACCAATACAGTTATTATTCTTGTATTAATTACCAAAATGCAGATTTGTCACATGGAAAAAAAGTTTCCCACAATTTTAAATCCAAAAAATTAAAATAGGGTGTTCCAGATTAGATGTCAATGATTAGAATAGGGTATTTAAACCTCAGGTGTCTAGAGTCTGGTGTTATTTTAATATTAACACGTGGTGTCATCATGCCAAGATCTAAATACCTATCTAGGGGCCTTTTAATGAAGATTGTGGATGTTTATAAATCTGGAAGAGGATTTAAACTAATCACCAAACTATTAAACATTTTACAAAAAATGAGGGATTTTCTGACTACACAACAATTCATAAGACGTACCACTATTTACCAAAGCTTCACATAGAGGCACCACTGAGAGGCTTCAAAGCAGATAGCTTTTTTGTTAAATTTGATCTGCTGCTCCCATTATTCTTGAAAAAGCAGCTTCTTTTGCTGTAAAACGCTTCGAAACACTGTAGATGAGCAAATTTGATTTATTTAGATATGATCTTGATCTATTAGAAGTTCTTAAAAGCAACCATATGTTAACCACCTGGGCGTTACACTGAGGTCTAGATTTCTGTACCAAAAGCGTTACAGGTTTTAATGAATTTTTTTTTTAAATTGTAGACCTGTAACTTACAGAAATATGTCCGAACAGGGTTCTAGTAGATATCATGAATATAAAAAATGTTTGAAACACACAATCATGTAAAAAAAAAAATACTTTTAATAAAATTAAAATACACAAAAATCAGCTTAAACAAGAATACATAAATAAATGAAAAATACTGAAAATGCGATAATTCGGTATACTGTATAATAATATATTTTTCTAAAACACCTCCCTAGTGTCCGTCACATACCTATAGACAAAACCACATAAATATATTTTCTATTATTTTGTATTGGACTGGATACAGAACTTAGTATTGAATCCAATACAAAATATTTGAATTTTCTGCTACGACCCCCATCGACGGGCACACGCACGCACATCATCAGGAATCGCTGAGGGACGCGAACGCGAACGCCGGGTATTCTAATTCTTTCCAAACTTCCATGCAAAAAGTGTTACATTTTTTGCATGGAAATTTATTTTAGATTTTAGGCTATAATTCACCGAATTACCGCATAACTCACCGAAATATGTCCAAAATTTTATAAATTTAATAGTAAATTTTTTTTTATAAAACATAAAAAAAACCTTTAAAAATTAAAAAAAAAAAAGTGTATAATGTAATGTACAGTAGCTTATATAACATATATATAATATAATTATATATATATTATATAAGGATTTCTTTGTATTGGACTCAATACAGTTTTTTTGTATTGAGTTCAATGCAAAGGAACTCAATACAAAATTTTGAATTTCCCGCCCCGCCTCCCGCCCGCACCGACGCATGCAGCGACGTCACCGGGAAACCCCGGAGATCGTCACTGCACACGCCGGGAGAAGACTGAAGAGAGAAGACGTGTCCGGAGGAGCTGCGGGGAGAAGGTGAGTATTTTTTTTTCGATCGACACTGGATCATCGCACGGAGGGAGAAGAAGCCGGCCGGTTTCTTCTTCCCGGAGAGGACACCCGATGCTGGAGGACGATGCTGGAACACGACGGATGAACGGTGGCAGCGGGACCAGGTAACTGATCGATAAACCCGAACTTTTCTCACTGTATTTTCATACAGTGAGAAAAGTTCGGGCTTATCGAAAATAGTAACTTTTTTTAGCCCGTACCAAGGTCGGGCTTATCGGTCAGGTGGTTAAACTAATGATGATTCCATACGTTTATTTTAATTTTTGAAAATAAAAAAGTGAAGTTTTTATATATAGTTCTACATCTTCTTATATGAAATAATGTGTGGCCCGAAAATTCCTAATTGTTTTTTAATAGTATATGTTCAATATGAGCTGGGGTTGGACGTATCAAATAATGCATACCAAGATAATAGCACTATGTCCCTAATAAAATGTTTATTCACCAAACTATTGAGAAATCAATCATTACACTGTAGAGAAAATATTTTACAAGTTGTAAGAGCCAGTCATTTGCTGCTAAAAGAAATCTCCAGGATTTCCAACATTTTCTGCAAGATATGTAGGTTATACTTGCAGCAGTTGGTGTCAGAGTACATACATCTACAACTGGAAAGAGACTGCCCTAAATTTACCTGTATGGGTGGTGTGACAGGAAAAGGCATTTACTGTCCATAAAGATTGTAAGAACGTTGTTACAGTTTGCTACATGGCAAAGACCTTCTAGAACAGGGGTGTCAAACTCAAATACACAAGGGCCAAAATTAAAAACTTAGACAAAGTCGTGGGCCAACTTTGAAATTTATTGAAAAAATTGAGGACATTTTTCCTTCTCATTAGTTTTAAACCATTTTCATACGGAAACAAAGAGGTTTTGCTTCACATTCAATCTGGAACAAGCCTATAATAAAAAAAGAGGCATAAAAATGTTTTTTAATTTTTTTAATAGGATAAAATCCTATGCTTCTTTCTCTATTTGTAGCCTTCTGAGTTAAATTTCAATGGTAACCTTTTTGCACAGGCTAACAATAATAATAACAATATTCTTCTATGAAAATCCAACCATTCAAGTCCATGCCATGGAGTAGCAAGGAAAAGTACAGCTGAAGGGGAGTGCTGGAAATGCCAGACGCGGCCAATGTGGAGCTAAATCTTATGAGTGGCCCGCCGCTGAAACTCCCTCTTCATTGAAATAGCGCCGCTACTAAAATTCCCGGCATTATTTGCGTCTATAAAACAGTCCAGTGTGGGGCCACGCAAAGGCAGAGAGCCCGCTGGTCTATAGACGCGAGTGATGCCGGGACTTGTAGTAGCTGCACTATTTCAATGCAGCGGCGGGCCAGCTGCATTTCATATTTAGGATTCCTTTGGGGGCCAAAAAAAAGGATGTTGGGGGCCAGACTTTGACACCCCTGTTCTAGAACAAGGTGCTGTGGATTAATGAATCAAAAACGGAATTGTTTAGCAACAGTAGACATGTTTTGTGCAAACCAAAAAGAAGACAAATTGTGAAATACGGTGGTGGAAATGTAAAGCTTTGAGGTTACGTTGCTATGAGGTTGCCTTGTTAAGTTTGTCTTTGAGTCAACTTTAACTTCTTACTCATATTGATGTCTACTAGATGAGAATCAATAACCATCTGACTGAAAAAAAAAGTTACATGGATCTTTCAACACAAAACAACACAATGCAGTTTGGAGACAGGGACTCCCATATTTTAAAAATATCTGAAGAATTGAAGGCCCACTATGTATTATACTAATGAAAATTGTAATTATATAAAAATTATAATATTTTAGGGAAAAAAAAAATTTTAATCACATAGTAATACTTTTATCAGGTTAAAGTTTTAGGTTGTATGTATATTGTTATTGTTTTTTGCATTTCCTTAAGATAACAGGAGTTTTCATGTTTTAAAAGATTATACAATTCCACATTATAGCTGGGTATTAAGCAAATGCAGATAAAAATGGCAGCAATGTTGGGCCGGGCAAGGATCAGTCTTGAACAGTTGCAAAGGTTCCTTTATTGCACTAAAACCATTATGATTTTGCTGCAAACAATTAGAATGTGGATTCAAAGCTACAGAAAGTCAGATATGGCACCCTTCTAGGTTCTTCCAGCAGCAAAAATCTGCCTACATTGCATAGAAAAGCACAATGTATGATGAAACTGAGTCTAAAATATTGTAATGTAATAATTGTAATGAAAATAGAACAGCTAGAATTAATAATTACATTAGCATGTTGATAAGGGGCAAAATGAGGAACCACAGAATGCAAAATATAAGTAGATAAGTAGATTTTAAAGATCTTTATCTTTAAAATATTTTTTTTTCATTGTAAAACATTAATTTGCCTTTTTTGACTGATCGCTTAATGATTTTTATTATACCAGTTTGTGGGTGCTATGCTATTTGTGTTGGTTTTTACAACTCAAAAAAATATTAACTGTTGAACATTTTAAAAAAAATCTTAATTTTAAAATCGGCTGTAAAATGTCAACCACTTTTATAATGTGTTATTTTAATTGAAACAAAATGAGTTGCTTTTATTCTCATTGTGTATAATTGTTGTTGAACAAAGCCAGAATATGATTATTCAAAATGATTAAACACAGGTTTGGGCAACATATTACTGATAACATTATAAGAAATGAAGCTGTCAAATAAATGTTTTACACTGTATTGCTAATTTATGGTAACAGAATCAAAAGAAACATTTCCCTGTTTTTATTAATGGCGGATAGATGATTTGATCTTTCCCAGACTGCTGCAAATCTATTTGTCATTTATTATACACAAAGCCATTAATATAAAGTAAAAGCAAATATTAGAAATATTTTAATTAAAAAATTGACGAATTAAAAAAAATACTGTAAAATTTCTCTTTGGAATGAATATCCAATCACGTGCAATTAAATTAGTAATAGGGTAAATTAGGTTGTGCACTCTTGTCTTAAACCTGCTTACTTTGTCACAACTCCACCAAATATGGTTTATCGACCCGGGGTTGCCACAACCTTGAAAACATAAGAGTTAGGCTTGTGGGTTAAAGCAGAAGTAAACTAAAAAAAAAAAAAACTCGCATTCCCTCGTGAGATTCCCTTGAATCCCTGTGCCGGGCACCACCATCTTCTTTGTCCTTCATCATCCGATCTCACACTGCGCAGGCGCAAGATCGGGTGCCAAAGCTTGTGGTAGATGGGGAAAAAAAAGAGTACCGATCTCACTGCGCATGTGCCATTTTCTATTCCTCAATTGAAGAAAAGCTTGGACATGCACAGAAGAAGCAGACAGAAGCTTACCGGAATGCATGACATATGTATCCAACGAGGTTCTGCGCTCTCATTCTGTCTTGATCGCCATGATGATAAAGACAGAAGGGGAGGGAATTTATCCTTTTTTTTAAACCCCCCCCCCCAAAAAAAAGAAGGTCATTTTTACCCTGAAATAAAAGGGTTGTCTACCCTTTTATGTAAGGTCAAATTTTTAGTTGAGGTCCATTTAGTTTTTGTGATTCTGCCAAGTACCCCAACAATGGTGTCTGTATTACATAGTTCACACTTTTCTGGGCTCCTTTAGCTCAAAGGGTCAGTCTACACAAAATTACCTTTTGATTGGATGTAAACAAGTTTAATTCTCTACAGACTTCATTCATCAATCCGGCGGTAAGACTACCCCAGTGTAGTTTTTGTTCTTTGCTTTTTGCAACGCTGATCACAGATGTGTCAGACCATGAGAAGAATTACAATTTCTGTAACTATTTTACAATATACAGTTTCCAGAATGGGGAGAGTAACACCATTGCTTCGCATTGTAATGGTTTTATCAGACCAGACAAGGCTGGAATTTCTGGTGCAGGAATACCACACATGACGTCATTAGCTTTATTGTGCTGTCACTTTCAGTTTATGGCAGTAGCAATTTGCATGGTCTGTATTATCCTAAGATCACTTGGCCAGCAATATTGTAGGTACTACTTTTTATCTGTATCTACCCTTTATATATGTATGTGTCCTCACTAGATAATACAAGAATCTTCTATGATGGTGACAATAAACTCCTCGAGTTGATCAACTGACAGCAAACTTCTGGAGCACAAAATTAACTTTATAATTAAAGTTCTTTAGGTTGCAGTTAAGCCACAACATCCAATAAAAGTTTGTGTTCTTTCATTATACATTCCATGATCATCTAGAACTATTGTGGCTTTTCAGGTGTTTGGTAGGGTTTTGTTTTAAAGTTGTTTTAGATATTTTGGTTGTATAGGTGATTGGACATTGAGATATTGGGACACAAGACAAGTGATCTTCAGAAGAAAATGATTCATTACTATCTGAGGATAATATACTATAGTGACCTAGAAGTCCTTTACAGTCAAGCCCCTTTCACACTTGCAGTGGAAAAGCACGTAGACACTTCCAGATCCATAGAAAACTGCTGTTATGTGCCCAGGAGCCACAAACTGCACTGCAGGAATGTCTTAGTATGCATTCTCCTTGTGTTTGTGGTGCGGCTCCTAATCCAAGTGAATTGGTTGGGAGCTCGGTTGAGCCTGTGGTACAACATTATGGTCAACGATGAGTCTGAAATGGCCTTTTAGCACCTTTTACATAGAAATACACCCCTCTGTAAATGAAACTCCATTTTTGCTGGAAAGTAAATGTTAACTTTGCAAAAGTATGGAAAATACAAGTTTAAGAAAGTGTGATTCTTCTTTGTATTCCAGGTTTGCTGAATCACCCAGGTTTACTGATGAAAGTGTATCTTCTCCAGACATAAGCTGAAACAAAAAAAAAATCCGTAATATTTGCACATGGCAATGTGGAGACAACTACGACAAAACGTGAATTATTAGAAAAGTTAAGCATTCTGAATGTAATTGCCATTCTAAGCAATATTCTATACACTCCTAATTCTGATATTCCCTTCAAATAAATCATTACTTTTCTCCAGTTTATTCGGGGGGAACTGTTTATATTGCATTTTTTCCTATCAGCAAAACAGCTGCATGCACAGTATAATTGTGTGGCAGTGTACATTGTTGTGGCACTGTATATAATTTTACTAATATATGAACCAGAAATATTTCTTACTGTGGATGATTTTAAAATTCAAGCCACTATTCTCCAAATCAAAGTTATATTTTATAGTTGTGATAGTACTTCTAGCGAGTTATGCAAATATAAGACATTAGTATTATAATTGGAAAACATGATGCAAAAAGTATGGCAATGACCGATGAGTGGAATGATATCAGTGAGCTAATTTAGGAAACTCTTGCTTTTTCTTATTGAGCTCCCTAGGCCAACCTTGCTTGAACAAAAGCACATTCACACTGTAGAAGTGGGACAACATGTGCTATGCTGTGTGGTAACATCCAATGTGGCAGCCCATTCAAATAAGGTGAATAAATAACATAAAGACCAACAAAACGCCAAACTAAACGATTCATTTTAAGTAGCAAACATTTTGATAGGTGAATACAAAAAGTGTATAGAAGTATGGTGATATAATATTGGTTTCATGGGCCACATATGCTTGCACACTGCACTACAGATTATTTCATCTGTTTTTTGTATTTAGCTGGTGGACAGCTCAATCAGGTATAAGCATGTGGCACCCGAAGAGGGAAGAAATTTATCCACCAGACTATATTTTCCAGCATCTGCACTTTAATGTAGAAACTAGTGTTGGTGTTCGAATTCGGGTTGTCCTTATATTCGACCCAAATATGGACGTTCTAAATCAAATAGACCCGACCCGAGCGCAAATTCAGCGCTCTGAATTTTGGAAGCCCCCTTTAACAAGGTGACTCCCAGATGTCCAACCATGAGGAATAAGTACAGGGGTACATAATTTTATTGTGTATTATTATGTATCTTTTAATTATGTGTCTTTTTAAATGTATTTGGGGGCTGTAGAAGCTTTACACAGTCCCGCAAAATAACCCAAATTTTCCCCCTATTGACTTTAATGGTGTTCTAATTCGACGTTCGATCACCCGAACATAATTGGCCTATTCGATAGTACAGCCATTGAATCGAATAGTGAGTTATTCGACCAACACTGGTGGAAACCACATGTATTTATGTGAAGGTAGGGCTTATAAAATATGAGAAGCAGGTGGTGAGTAATTGTAATATGATTACATGCCAAGCTACAGGCAAACACAACAGTTTCCAAATTAGGTAACAAGGCCTATGTTATGGGGATGAGAAGGGGTGTAATACAACCAGTAAATGAGCTAAAACGGAATCAGTGTGCCTGGTTGTAACAAGGTGGAAGTATTTTTGGGACCAGGGTTAAAGAACAACACAAAACATTTAGGTGCTGCTTAAATAAAACTTGCTACTTTTCTTTATTGGGTGCGTACAATGGTACAAAACAGAAAAGGCTTCAAAAGCAAGTTCATTGACTTGGTTTACCCCAGGGAGTGCCCATTTTTATATCATCTAACAAAGAAGAATCAGGCAAGAAGCTGGTATTTCTATATGCTTATCCAGAAGTGTCAGCATCAACAGTTATTTGATATCTGGAGTTAACGATTATACAGTGATCTCAACCAATCAAATTGTTACATGATCAATGCTAAATCATTTTGACGAAACCTCCTTGTTACATTATACTGTAAAAACATGTACTTTTTAGTGTAAGATTATGTTTTTACTGCTTGTCTCAGAAATATATTAATATATAAAAACATTTTATTTGATCTATGTCTCACAGATTTAAGCATCTGAAAGTCCTTTAGGACGTTGTTTTAAAAAAATGTGTGATTGGTATTTGACCCCATGGAAAGCCCACTTTAAGGTATCTGAGTGGTCACGGAATTTGCGTAAATTAGGGAACCATAGGGAAACCATAGGGAAACTAACCCTAATTCTTTGTATATAAAAGGGTTGGCTGTGTCAAATGGGTTTTCCTCTACTGAAAAAAGGAAAGTGCTGATCTCACGCATATATGTGCACTGTGCGCAGTATGTGATTGGGTGACCTAGGAAAAAGAACTCAGTAGGAAGAGGAAGAAGATGAAGGTGCCCAGTGTCCAGTCTAAGCTGGGAAAAGAAGAATGATGGGATGGCGTGCGACTGACTGGACCAGGGACACAGAGGGATCGATGGCTTTTCACCTACAACGGTGTCATTTTTTTGTTCCGGTTCAGCTCCTAAGGAGCCTGAGTATCTGTGGCAAGATTGATTATCTGAAACCTCACAATCGTAAAGGGTCTTTGTAGTTATTCCTATGTATATTGACAAAACAAACTAGAAGCTGAGGAGCCAAGAGAGCCTCTACTGACATTTAATGTGGAAAATTGTTGGTGGCATCTAGACAACAGGAAAGTGCTCAGAGCCAACACTGCAGTAGGCTCCCTGAATAACATTTTTTACAAATGTTAATTCCTTTATGATATGTATGTATGTGCTTATATAGAAGACATTCTGTAGCTGCCAGCAGATGAGAGCATTTGTACAGAGAACAGGAAGTATTCATGTGTAAGGATTACCAATTACCTCTCTTTTATTACTGGATAGACCTGCAGCTATTATTTTTCACCATTGACTAGATCAATGAAACAGTCGATTTTCTGCAGCTTGTTCAATCATAAAAGGGTTTCTTCTTTTCAAGCTAAATGTTAGCAACACCTTCAGTTAGGTTAGAAAGTGGGAACAGATGCTAACTACAGTGAATTCAATGTTTTCTATTTGTGAAATGCAAACACATAGTATATTAGATGAGCCTTGTGTCTTCAAAGCTTTACTGGCCATTCCAACATTTTTATGACTCAAGGCAAACTGAATATTCTACAGTGTCTGAAACATACATCATTTTAATGGTTTGAGGAAACATGGTCACCAGTGGTAAGTCCACAATATTAGAAATTTTATTTTTCTAACATCCTGTCTTTACAAAAAACATCATGGCAAACATGCAACTAAAGTTCAAAATCAACAAATAGGGGCAAGGTTAATTTAAAACAAGAAATAACAATAAATGTAGTATTAAAGTACTAGCAGAAAAATCTGCAAAAAGCAGGGGTCAGGACAGATTCAGATACCAAGGATTCATAGGGCAAGGTGGGAGATGGTTTTAGAATACTGAAAGGAACCAGGGTTGTCCATTTTTGATCAAGAATTGTCACACATTTCTAAAGTAAATTTCTACTTGAATGACTTCAGCACATAATATTCTGCATTCTCAAACAATTTCACAGGTAGAACAGGAACATAGAACTGCTGGCTGATTGCCGAAACCTAGATTAAAGCCTAACTCCAAGCTAATTTGTTTTAATATCCCTCTAGAGGTGTTTCCATTAACAAAAAACTCACCCCAAGAAAGAACTGTAGCCCATTGAATCTTTGATGTGTCTACTGGGGAGTAGACCAAAATGATGTATTACTTTATTTAGAGGAAGGAGATTTTTATTTTATGTTAAATTTTAGTTGCACTTTTCCAAAACAATTTTGTTTAGTATTAAATGTGGTAGCTAGCTATTCAAGAATTTAAATCAGATATTTAAAAATAACAATTACCAACAGACACTTGGGTGCTCTGGAGAACAAATCTAAAAATATCTAAAAATCTAAAGTATTAGTAGTAATCCATAGTATTTGACAAAGTGTTTAAGGTAATGAGGTACACAATTCTTTGCCACATTTAACAGTTGGACAGTATGCACTGTATTCTACATTCATATTGTGATTTTAAATTGATTATTGAAAATACATAACATACATAATACATAATAACATGTAATATGTATGATGCGACCCCCCCTTTTTACTATACTTGTGCTATATTTGTCCAGTGCCTTTTTTTAATTTCTAAATTTGGTCACTGTAATTTTTGGACAATTCTTGGAGATTATAATCCATATTTGTAAAGCTGAAAACTGAAATTGACACCACTGGTGAAAAGAAAAATTCAAAACTTCATATCAGCGTTTTTAGTACTTTTTTTATTTTTGCATCATAAATGTGTATCTAGAAATGTAATAATCACATTCTCCTTAACCTAAAAGCAATAGCTACTTAACACTCACTTTCATTGTACCTAGTCTCGGGGCTCCTGTAAAAACAATACTTTAGCACTATAAAGTCGACCTACACTTCAAATAAATCAATAAGATGCATGTCAGCAATACTAAATCACAGTAGTTTTTTTTATTAGTAAAAGAATATATATATATATGTCTTTTTTGCCATGATTACAAAACTGATGTTCCCCAGTTCCTTGCATAAGCAGCCTAGATCACATGAACTTTAACTAGGAATCATTATTGCACAGTCTGTCAAAAAAGAAGCACCACAAAACCTTTACTTGGACTACATGTACATAAGTAATTACTTGCCATACATAGAAATAAGATTTTGAAATATCATTCCTATTTTTACATAGGGTTAAGATAACAGTAGTTATAGACAAATAATACACACTTTATTTTGTCAATATACAGAGAGTCCCCGGATTACATATGAGATAGGGACTGTAGGTTTGTCCTTAAGTTGAATTTGTATGTAAGTCGGAACAGGTACATTATTTTAATAAATGCAATTAGGACAGATGTTTGTCTCAACATATTATTAGGCAGTGTGGTGTCAGTTACTGTATAAAATCCTCACTGTGAGCTAATCACAAACAAAGCAAAATAAAATCTTTATGGAGCCTAGACATTCATTAACTTCTGGAACAAGCTGTGCTTTGATTTGCAAAAAGGAAGAACTGCAGAGTTTGAACTGCAAGCCTCTGTCCTGTACAGGAGCGAACAGGAAAACCCCATATGTATCTAGAAGTTGTCCATATGTCAGATGTTCTTAGCTCAGGGACCACCTGTACATGTATGATATACGTGCATGTTGTTACCTGTGGAAAAGAAAGGGCGGAAAGCAATGGCAAATGGCTAGGAAATTAAGCCCTAAGCCACAAGTGGTTGAGAGATGTTAAATTATCTGTTAACCTTATGATCTGTTTACCTGATATGTGTTTTTTAGTCCCCCGTTGTTAAGGAGATGACAACTTGGGGAAGAAGTCATAGGTTTAGCAAAACACAACTGGGCAGGTCTACCATCAATTCTTGTGATTTCTGTTCAAATGTTTTTTGTTTTTGTTTTTTAATTTTTCCCTAGTAATGTTAGGGAGGGTCTACAAATGGTAACCACACAGACTGACCAAAGTTCTCCAATGTCTGTATCTTCAGATTTGCAGCTTCTTGGGTTGTGCAGTTCTGCATATTCTGTAACATTAGGCAGAAAGTTATTTATTCTATTATTTTTTTAGGGGCTGGGTCTCACCTACTTTTACTTCCTCCCCAGAAAAGAAAAGAAAAGAAAAGAAAGGCAATTCAGCCAGTATATTTCTCTGGACATAAGCATGACATGAAAGTAAATTAATACAAAATAATGTATAGTAAACTATTAAAAATAAATACATGAGCAAGCAAATTTAAAAACTATAAAAATATAAAAAACAAAAAAAAAAAAAAAGAAAAACTACTGATACTGGTCAGCAAAACAAGGTGACACCCTGAAAAAAAAGGTTGAATTGCATGGTGGTTTAATCGCACATTTACTAGTCCAATAGTAGTGATAGTAGCATATCTTCAAACCAAAAAATAATTTAGCTACAGTAACCCTTTAAAGTTTTATAAAGTATCTGTATTCTAGTTTATTATTCATGTCATTATAGAGTATGTATATGTCTGCAGTCTTTGCAGTTTCCCTGCATATGTTTTTAAAATATTTAAAATGTTTGGAAGTATGGCTGTAAATGTATAGTGTATATACTTGGTTCTAGGAACATTACCATTGAAAGCATGCTTTTCATGTTCTGTATATTATAATAGTATACAGTAAATGTATTGTAATGCTGAGTATGTGTGTAATTACATCCACGATTCATCTACATCTGCTAAATCATTTAATCTATAACATTCTACAAGGATTTGTGTTCATACTGGAAAGTACAATATGCTTACAACAGGCAGAAGCCAAATGATAATTTTAGTAAATTTCAGCTATCATTCCAAAATAATCAGCAGTGGTTTGACTCTATGGCTAACATGGCTTCCCTGATGCATTAATAATAACATTTATTTGCACTTATTGTGGATGTAGTTTAGACAGATGAATAATGCAAGTTGAAGGAAAATACATCCAAAACTAAAATCTGTATTTTGAATAAAGAATGAATTATTAATAATTTAGCTTTACAATACTGCCAAGTATTGTATCAGTAAAAAAGTCGATAACAACCATTTTAAAGGGAAAGTTTGATGCTTTTGGTTTCTAAATATTTTGTTAAGTTTATACTTTTTTAAACCAGTGTTTTTATTTATTTATATATTGTTTTACCAACTATATAGTTTATCATGTATAGTTTTTTATTCATATATATTTTTTACTGTTTATAAAGTTTATTTTTTACAGCTATTATCATTATTATTACTATTACTACTACTACTACTACTACTAATAATAATAAAAAACAGTATTTATATAGCAGCGCTGTACATTAAATAGGGGTTGCAAATGACAGACAGACACAGACAGTGACACAGGAGGAGAGGACTCTGCCCCGAAGAGTTTACAATCTAAGAGTTATACTATTATTGTAAGAAGTCTACATGATTTTTCTTTTAAATTATCCTGACCCAATTCTTCCAATTTCTGTTGATTTTGGTGATGCTTTGCAATAACTCAAAAACTCAACATGTGGCTTTGAAAATACACTTTAGCTTTTATTTACATAATAAAAGTCTTTTTAGTTTTTCACCTAGGGCATTTTCTCCTAGGTCCCCTTCTGTACCTCTATAAATGAACAAATATGTAGCTTTCAAGATGTGTTTTCTAACTTTATTGGAACTTTTATCTTCAGAAAAAAGACATGATTTTTATATTATCCAACAGGTCCCACTTCAAATTTCTTTTTTAAATTTTATATTTTTCTATTTATTATTAAACTTATGTGGTGACGTTTTGTGCAAGTAGAAGAAAGCATGTATGGACAGGGCACAGATACTTTTCTAATGAATGCATCCCAATCAATACACATACATTGCAGCACACCACAACGCATGATATGTAGCAGGTAAAATTTAAAATATCCTATGGGCACCAATTCTTGTACACACCAGAATATTACCTGGTGTGTTAAATGGTAGGGTCCACCTGAACCCCACCATTTACCGTCTCCTGTCATAAGCCATTATATATTGTACTGTGTTTTGTTTTTGGACAAAAAGGTGATTCTCCTTGACGCCTTAAAACCGTGGACCTCCAATTTCGAGAATCCTTGTGTAAAAGTTTTACATCTTTACATATATTGCACTCTGTGCCCTATTGATTTATGGTTGTTCACATGCTTGTTAGTCTACCCTTGAATGACTTATGGAAATCCTGTTCATGATGTTCAATACTGTTTGTCTACCTGGATTTATTCTGTATGTGTATTTTTGCATAAAAAAAAAATTAAAAAAAATGCAGCAAACTAGATTATATGGCGTAGACTGTCCAGAGATTGATGATCCAAGTGTCAGTGGTATGTCTGTGAAGAGATGCTGCACAACATATAATTAACCTATAATGATCCATCAAATGAAAAATGGATTTAAAGATATTTCAGATCCATAAAAAAGATGAATGAACAGAAGCTACACATCTCTCAGCATTAAAAATGCAGGTGTATTGGGATGCTTAAAGAAGACCTCTGTAATTCTCTATATGGAGCAATACCTTCTTTCAAAAAGCGCTTACCTTTTATCTTTGAATAGTAGTGTTTGAGCTAAATGGATCCTTTTTAGCTCTTGGTGCACTGCAGAGCACACAATGACTCCCCCCCCCACCCCCAACACAAAAGTGCATTTCAAGTAAAAAATCACATTTATTCCATGGTGACTAATCAACATGTATAGAAGACAGTTAAGTATATTTTAATACATATCACATGCTGCATTTATGTGTAGGTGCTCTAAAAGCAATATTACAACTTACATATGTAAGTTCTTCCCAGACCCCTTTATCTGAACCACCCAGCACTTTCCAGTAAACACCCAGGTGTTTTGGAGTGGTTACTGACAACTTGAGCCATGATACAGGGGCACTAAACAGTTGGCATAATACAAAGATGATTGAAAAATACTAAAAGGGTAGGCTTTAAAAAGGTGAAACAAAATATAGAGGAGGAGTAGAAAGTTGACAGAATTATAGGGATTACTAGACTCCTATATCAGCCAAAACTGAGAACATTAAATGTGTCATGTGTTATCCTGCTCAATTTTCAATCATAGGAAAAGATATGCGATGAAAGACATCAATTTTAAGCGGGACTTTTAAAGCCAGTACCATCAGTATATTACAAAAATAACAAAATGTTATTATTATTAAACATTGAAAACAAACATCATTTCAAATATATAAAACAGAATTATTGTGTGATTTGGCGTTTTTCTTTATCTTGTATTTTCCATCCATGAGAGTAATATGAGAGTAATATATGTCTCTATGGTTAGAGACTTCTCCTCTCCTTCCTCCTGAAGAAGCCGATTTTTTCCGTGAAGCACGTCGAGAAGTAATTCAGAATTTTAACCCTTTGGGGTTATTTAGAAGGAGAGGTCATAATATAAACTCAATTATAAATTATGTTTGTTTTTATTGTTTATTATTAATACAATTTTGTTATTTTTGTAATATACTGATGGTACTGACTTTAAAAGTCCCGCTTAAAATTGATGTCTTTTATCGCAAATCTTTTCCTATGAATGTTAGGGATATGGCTTGTTTAAGAAATCTATATAGGTGGATGTTTCTTCAATTTTCAATCACTTGGCTACGGCTTCTTCCCATCCAGATTAAAAATATTCTGGAGAGAACATTGCAATACTATAAAAACAGCTCCTGCAAGCTTCATCAGAACATAGGTTTTGCTAGTGAAGGCATACCAATGCATTAAGGCAACCCAAATCAATACACATGCATTGCAGCACACCACAAGGCATAATATGCTGCATTTTTGTGCTTCCAAGGCATCAGCAACCCATTTGAATGTGCATCATTAATGCAACACATTACATAGGACATTTTTTTTGGTAATACAACACACCAGCTGCTCCATGTGAAAGATTTGCAAAAAGAAGCCTGAGAAAGCAGTAATATATAGAACTTGCAATTTATAAACTTAAAACCACCAATCAGATTCAAGCCTACCCTAAAATATTTTAAATGGTTTTTGGGGGTAAAAAGAGAAAATTCAAATATAATAATGATTTGGTGTTGTTGTTCCAGCACTGAATGTTATTTTTTTAACATTATTCACTATTCTAGTAGCTTACACAGAGAATAAATGGTATCATATACCACCTGACTTGTGCAGTTTAGGAAATGAAAGAACACATCTGGTCAGTTGCCATAGATACTTTAGTTTTTTGTGAAACCTTCTATTATTTGTAAGGAATTCTACAGAACACCAGTATGTATGACATCTTAAACTGAAATGTTTATTTTATTATTTTCAACCTTTTGAAGTTTTTCAAACAGTTTTATATTTTGATATTTTTCAAATATTTAGTCATTTATTTATTTATTACAAGGTGCACCACCTACTGATTGAAACTGGTAAATATGAAATATTTTAATAAAATATTTTATAATAAATTTATATTATTTTTTAATAGTAGATGTAGGAAATAAAAAAATTTTCTATATAAAAATTAACTTGTTTAACAGAGGAGTAAGTATTTTTTGGACCGTTACCCTTTATGTTTTTAAAATGCATTAGTTTGGGTATAAATATATAATCTAGAATGCCAGAAAATTCATCAGCTTCTTCGCCATCTTCAACCTCTAATTTCAATACCACCTGAAAATGAGCAGTCTGAGCCTTAAAACAATACTAAGATTCCATCATACAAAGTGCTCCATGTGAAATGTTACTTATTTTGTCCTATATCTGCTTTACCCTCCCTGGCGGTATAAATAATAAGTATTTTTTTTAATGTAAAAGTGGTATATTTAAAAATACTATGTTTAAATGTACTATTTGTACTAATGTATTTTAAATTTCCCGCCTGGTCTTGCCTCCCAGCCGCATGGTCCCGCCTGGCCGGCATCTGCTTTCCCGGGCCTCGCGTCCACAATGTTCACATGTCGGGGACACAGAAGAAGATGCTGGGAATTGCTGGAGGATGCTGTGAGCACCACTTACCAGGTAGGTTTTAAAACTCCCTGGCAATTTCACCCCGAGTGTGGCTCAGAGTTACCGCTTTTGGTATGGATAATTCACCCCGAGCCACACTCAGCATTACCACTAAGGAGGTTAACCATGATATAGCCAGACTGTCCTGGCCCCTTGCATTGTTTGTCTCTATAACATAGGATACCGTATTTTTCGGACCATAAGACGCACTTTTTTTCCTCCTAAAGTGGGGGGAAAATCAGGGTGCGTCTTATGGTCCGAATGCAGAGGTATAGGGGCATATTTTTTTACTTACCTGTGTCCCCGCCGGTCCCCGGCTGCGCCGATCTCTGCCTGTTCTGTGATCCAGCGTGCGGCACTTGTGCCCGCCCACGAAGGCGGCGCCGATTGATTTGATGAATGCTGATCGGCGCCGCCTTCGTGGGCGGGCACAAGTGCCGCACGCTGGATCTCAGGGGAACACAGGAGGAAAACAGACAGAGGCTGACAGCAGCCAGTGTCTGTGTTCCTCCTCTGTGTTCCCCTGTGTTCCAGCGTGCGGCACTTGTGCCCGCCCACGAAGGCGGCGCCGATTGATTTGATGAATGCTGATCGGCGCCGCCTTCGTGGGCGGGCACAAGTGCCGCACGCTGGATCTCAGGGGAAATCAAATGAATTTTTTTTTTCTTGTTTTCCCGTGCGGAAAACCTGGTGCGTCCTATAGTCCGGAGCGTCTAATGGTCTGAAAAATACGGTAATTAAGCTGTAGTGTAGTCTAGTAGTGTTGTTTGGTTCCTGTAGCTCTGATTTGATTTGAGTTATTACTTTCATCCAAGCAACCATAGCTTTTGCTGTGGAGCACAGGGACGGAGAAGGGAGGGCAAAGGGGCAGGAAGTTTACTTATTGATTGCTCAGGGCTCCAAATATTTCCCATTTTTTCTGGGTCTTCCGGCTGCCTTTTCTCTGCTCAGGTGATGCTGGGGAAGGAGAACAGAGAAGATGGACCAGGAGGACCTGGAAGATGGTGGTTGTGAGCAGGAATGAAGGAGAAAAAAAAAATACTTACCAGCATGCTGCTTTGCCAGCTTTGAAAGTTGGCTGGAGACACTGACGGAAGGGGGGGGGGGGGGGGGTCACAATAGGGCAAAGCTTTTAAAAAGGGAAATTATAGGAAAAGCACTAATTTGGGGAACTTTAAATACGAACACTAAACATGTATACCCTATAATAGAGAGGGCATCCACAATTTTGCTATGGTGCATTCCCTAATATGTACCTTCCCCTAAGCCACACATGTCAAACACAAGGCCCACGGGCCAAATTCGGCCCGCCAGGCCTTGCAATGTGGCCCGCACAGCGCTGTCATCACTGCACGCCGCTGCGTTCCATCACAATGACGCGCGGTGACATAGGAGGCTTGTGATCTCACCGGCTGTACTTGCTATCTATTACGCATGCGCATAGATAACAAGTCACGCGAGATTCAGGAGGCGTGACCTATAGTCCGGCATCCGATGTGGTTGTGCGGGTGGCAGAGGAGAGAGTGAGTGTACGGGCATAAAAAATACACAGCAGAAGCTGCCGGTTCCTGGCATAAAGTGCAGGCATAAAAATCGCAACAGAATCTGCTATCTGTACCCAGCCAGGCATTTATTGACTGACTTTTTTTTTCTTCACTCCATCTGCCAAATCAAGCTATCCCTGTGCAGTTTTCAACTTTTTCCTTCTAACGCAGATTTCCAATAAACTACATCTTTTATTGCCAATATTGATCCCAAAATGTCCAGGAAAAGAAAAGTTGACGGTGAAGGCAGACAATTTGATGACAAATGGGAAAATGAATACATGTTTGTGCTTAGAGAGGGCAAACCAGTGTGTATATTGTGTTATGAGACAGTGTCGGTGATGAAAGAGTACAATATACGTCGTCATTTTGACACCAAACATAATGTTAAGTATGGCAAATATACTTTGGAAGAAAATTCACATTTCTGGTTAACATTGTCAGTTTATGACTGTTCAGTAAACCATTCGGCCCGCGATTTAGGCTGAATTTTAGATTTTGGCCCCTTCTCTCATTGAGTTCGACACCCCTACCCTAAGCCATTCAAAACAAAATAAATAGTTTGGGCTACAGTTGGGCTTTTATTTTCTAACAGATAATATTACCATTGTAAGTGTAATGTTTTTGGGTATACAGTCCTTTTTGTTTGGTTAGTGTTCTGCATATTGCCATATTCTCTGCTTATTTCACCTTAGTGTTGTTTTTTTAAGATTCTGTCACCATACAGAACCCCCCAGAAATTGCATTTCACTTTATATGTGTTTATTTTTGCCATAATAAAGTGTGTACAGTATATAAATTTTATATACCGTATTTTTCGGCGTATAAGATGCACTTTTTCTTCCCCAAAACTGGGGGGAAAGTGGGTGCGTCTTATACAGCGAACACAGTTTTTAAAAATAATTAAAATATCATACTCACCCGATACCGCGATCCCGCGATGCTGCGGTGATCAGAAGGGGATGAATTGGCA
Organism: Pyxicephalus adspersus; assembly: GCF_032062135.1. Taxonomy (NCBI): domain Eukaryota; kingdom Metazoa; phylum Chordata; class Amphibia; order Anura; family Pyxicephalidae; genus Pyxicephalus; species Pyxicephalus adspersus. The sequence goes on along the minus strand of NC_092862.1, from coordinate 104,667,545 downwards.
CAGGGTGATCAGAAGGGGATGAATTGTTAAATTTATACAGTTGATATTTTACTATTAAATTAAATTATATTAAATATTTTACTACAGTATTTGGTTCAGAATCTTTTTTTTCTAGATTTTCCTCCTTTAAAATTGGGTGCGTATTATATCCCGGAGCGTGTTATACGCCGAAAAATACGGTACATTTTAGTCTATAGAGATTAACAGCATTGGGTTGCAAAAAAAGATGATGAAAAGGTAAAAAAAAGATTTTAATAACACAAAACATGATAAATGTTTAAGAAACACAGTGCTTTAGCAAGCTAAATGTCATTCATTTACTTTAACACATATTCTAAAACAGAATTAAGCAGACATACACTTAACAAAAGTGCATGTTAATATCTTCCCTTACTTCACCCTTTTCACTTTTTACACATTAGAGTTTTATAATATCAGGTGCCTTTATTTTTATTATAGGTAGAATCACACTTTTGTAGGCAAATCCAAATTCCAAATAAAACTTGACAGTGACTGTTGCACATTTTAATGGTCTATGACATCAATTGCAGTCATGCTGTGATGACTCTCACAATCATCAGATGACTCACAAGAACAGGTTCAAGACAGAAACATTAGTTCCTGGGAAACCTGGTCAAACCTTTACTTACAATAAATGACTAGTCATGTAAGAGAAAAAAAAACTGCTTGCTATTTTACATTAAAAAAACAAGAAAATTAGACCAGGGGTGTCCAAACTTAGTGTGTAACTGTGTGTGTATATATATATATATATATATATATATATATATATATATATATATATGATTTTTAATCATCTTTTTATTCTTCAAATACTAAAAGTATACAAACATAAAAAAATGAATTGGATTCATAATTGTCCTGTCCACATTTTACCATACAGGTTACACTTGTTTAAAGTTATGGTCCAGTACATAAGTACTAGAAATAAGTATACCAAATAGTTGAGCAAAATAATCTGTAGGTCAGAAAAGATCCATTAAATCAAACAGAATCAGGTATGTAGGAAGAAGTAACTGGGTACGAGTAAATGCTCTGCTAACAAGTTGTGGTCACTAAAGGTCTTATACAATGGCAATATTGTGTGGTCTTACTGCATAAAAAATAAAGGTCACTCACAGGTAAAATTTGAAAGAAAACAGGTATTTCAGCAACAGATGAGGTATTTAGGCAACAGATAAAAAAACATCATGCTTACTTCCCTTTGCATTCAAAATCCAGCTATACAGAGTTGCCACAAGCTCAGATACAACAGAAATCAGTAGGATAGTGCACCCATGTACTGCCTGGACAGAAGTGGTCTCCATGTTAGACACACTGCAAAAAAGACATACCTCTAACATGGCAAAAGGGTAATTCACTTATCTGTGCTTTAATAGACAAAAACTCATGTGCAAAAAAAAAAGAAAATAGCAGTAGATTCTGGACTGGGCATTTTTAAATACATGACGTTGGGGGATTTGGTCTAAAATAATTGTCTCCTCAGCTCGCTAACTGAACAGCACTAACATTGCCTAGAACTATAGAACAAGGAGGAGATCCCATGTATGTAATGAGCAAATATGGCTTCCCCTATATACTTATATATTGTTACAAACTTTACAAGTAAGACTTTTTAAAACAATAACACATACCCAGCTATTCCCTTTGAAGAAATACATTTAATATTATCAACATCTAAAATGGCTATGTAGTGTAAATCAAGTGCAAAAAAAGATATTTTGTTGTTTTATTCAGTAAGACAGAGCAGGTACATTGCTTTATCATCATTCCTTTAGTGCCATTTAAAATGAATGACACTTCAGTGCACTAACATGTATATGGTATTTTACCATACAACATGTGCAATTATTGCAATGTGTATTTTTACTGGGACCTTTGCTGTTCAAAAAAGCTGTTATTAGATATGGCAACTCATCACCAACATATGAAGTGGTAGTTAGTTAAAACTATTGTATGTGGACACTAGGTCATAACTCAACAAGTCTTTATTTACCAGAATTCCTTGCAGTGTGCAGATACATCATTTTGTTTAAGACACTGCACTGCATGCTAGCTTCTATTCTTACAAATAAATTGGAATAAGTTAATTCAGCAAGGGCTCAGTAAATCCTATTTGGTAAACCTATTTGTCAAAAAAAGAGATCTGGAGACCGCTATGGGGAAAGTAGCTATGCACTGATATAAAGTGTATATACATGTCTTAGAACAGCATGTATACATTTTGAATTTGTCTTTGCAGTGCCTTGATGTAGTGCCCATGTATAGCACAGCAAGTAGACAAGAATGGGCAGGTCTGTTAGGCAATCAGATTCTGTCTGCCACTGTGTTTGTCTAAAACAGGGAGAAGTGCAGAATGTAAACTTGATCAGTGTTGATGCTTTTTTTTATTTTTAAGCTGCTGTCTATGGTTGGATTGTTGACTACAGTATACTGATAAATCCTAGTGCAAATAATCTTAGTGACCTCTATATGAATAAATCACAAAACTGATAAGTAGAATTACAAACCTACTATGTATATATATTTCAGCTGGGTATTTATGTTAGCCTGGAGTTTAGCTTTAAAGTCTTCTACTTGTCTTCCATATCTAAGTGCAGCAAAATTGATTTTCATAATGGTATCAAAAGTACTAGCTGTGTACACTGGAGAAAGGAAACAGCAGAAGGCCCTTTCAGCCCTCCAGGGCCCGGGCTTCTTTCATCTCTTTACTTTATTTCATTACGCTGTTATTAATGCTAAAAGGTTCAAAGATCCGTCCATCAGCCTCACTTTAAGGGCCCAAATATTAGCCCAAATTGACAGTGGATCTGGGGAAAAACATTAACCATTCATTTCCTGTTTTTTTAAAAAGTAAAAATGACTGGGACTTTACAATGCCTATAATTTTATATTAGTTTCTGACTTCTACTAACCTGAAGCTTTTGTCTTGCAATCAGTGCATCTGTGGTGGGTTACAAAAAAGACAGCAACCAGCATATATTTGGTGGACATGTAGAACAAAAACGCACAAGTGCAGTCAATCTCTTTTGTTAAAGTTAAAAGGTATTATTAACAAAATGTAGTCACTGTTACAGAAGATGTGTAACAGTATTGCTCTTGTATGCATGTTGACAAGCCAATAAAAAAGAAACAACACCCTATTAATGCAAAAGTAATTAACCAGGTTAACAAAAGAACAATGTTGAAATGTCGTCCTAGCAAAAACAAGGCCCCAAAAACAGAAAAATTAAAAGAAAAATTTATCAATGAGGTGCTGTTTCCAACAACGCAATTACAAAGTATAAAAGTGAATTCCCATCAAATTTTTTAGTCCCTTAGATGATAATGGCTGGGTCATTTCCTATAGTTCTATAAAGATACCATGCAGTGTGATAGAAAACAATGACATTTTGGAGCTGGATTTAACAGTCCAACCTTTTAATAAATGAATTGTTGAGCATCAAAACTGTTGTCGGGAAAAAAATCGAACACCTTAAAATGAAAAGGGATCCTTTCCGGCATGTTTCTACATCTTCTCTAGGATGTCACATATTTTTAGGAACTTTGAAAGTACTTTTTTTTTATTGGAGGATGTCACATTATTACCTTCACCATGATAGATGTAGAGAAAGTGCTGCCCATCTTCTTAACCACCTGGTATGTCCCATCCTGCACTATCCACAGAATACTGCTTAATACTCTTACCACAATCCAGACATTTACAGACACACTAATGGATAATCTTTAAAGTTTGAAAGAGGAAATGGACAGATAACTAATACTCGCTGAGCTTAGTTAACAGAACTATGCCAATAAAATAGTTTGAAATAATTGTGGAGTTTTTGATGCCTAAACAAAACTTTTTCTTTCTTCTTTCCAAATCATTAAGGAACCAAAGAAGGCTTTGATCAGGAGAATATAATGTACAACATAATTTATAGTATGCAGGTATCAGCAGTGATATTGCTGGTCATCAGGAAGACAAATGAACGTGGGGTTCCGTTGCTGGTCATCAGGAAGTCAAATGAACATGGTATACCACACTGAACCCCAAGGTCTGAAACAATGTTCTCCGGAGCACCAAGAAGATGGAACACATGAAAAACAAATCAGCCAATTCTTTGGCTGAGGGCAACTTGGGTAGCGGTATGAAATGGGCTTGCTTACTGAAGCAATCTACCACCACTCAGATCACCGTAAACACTAAGGACCCCGGAAGGTCCAATTAGCCGCAGGGAATTCAAACTAACTATGTCCCGTCCCGCGGCGAGGCAGCCAAGTGCCTCGTCCCCAGGGGGTACAAGAGGCACGCGTGATAGCTCTTCCCACAGCACCCCTGGAACGTGCTATACCTTGCATGCCCGCAGGAGTGCTGAGAATGAGAACATCACTGTCCACATCCATAGGGATGCTGGGGAAGCTGTCTGGCTGAACAGTAGTTCAGCCAGAACAGATCCCACCGCTGGCAGGTAGAGACGCGCTGCTAGCAGGGCAGCAGCCTTGGCCACGATCCCCAAGGATGCTGGAGGCTCGCTGGACAGGTAAGTACCTTACACCAACCTTGTTGGTTAGCAGGAGGAACACATGCCTAGTGTCATTGGAATTGCCCACAATAAGTGAGAGTAAAAAAAATGCCCAGTGTTAGAAGTCAGCAAGTGAAAATAATGCCCCATCAGTGGGAGGAAACATGTCTGCTGTCAGTGATCAGGGTAGGGAGAAATTAGACAATGTTAGTGAAAAACTAAACCCTAGCATTGAGATGTTAAAAAAGGGTGAAAGGAGGGAGTCACTTTGTGCTCAGTAGGGGGACATTGGTGTTAAGCCAGGGAAAACAGGGGTATTGGGGCTCAGTGGAGATAAGAAATACTCAATAGGGGATACTGGTTCTAATTCGGGAAAACTGGTGTTCATTGAAAGATATACAGTACTTAACCATACTTCTGTGTTTTTAAATGCTGATCTCCACTCTTAGGTCAGAAAATACATATTGTAGGGCAACTTAACTGCATATCTATAGGCTGTAGATGTAAACTGCACATACAATACACATCTACAGTCATCCTGAACACGTACATCACCATATATCCAATACTCTGTGTGCTTGCCACTCTCACAGCTCTGGGCACTCACCTACTAGTCAGCCTACCAACAATACACTCAGGATCATAAAGAAGAACAGGATTTCTTCCATTGTTACGAAACTCTAATGCACCATTACACTTTATCCATTATAAATTGTAAACCTCCAATGACTACCTTACACATATCGTACTGCACTCTGGCCTTTGCAGCACTGGGTTCCAGGTTCCACTCTCGGTCAGACACTATCTGCATGGAGTTCAGAGGTTCTCCACGTGTTTGTGTGTGTTTCCTACTACATTCCAAAAAAACTTGCAGTTAGGGTAATTGGCTTCCCCCCAAAATAAACTTACCTTAAACTGTATTAAAAGACATATTGTATTATATTGTTGAGTTAAAACATGTTTGATTTTCAATCAATACATTTTTTAGATTTAGATCCATGCCTGCATCAGGATACTTTATCTCATAACACAGTCTGACTTCATTCATTTAGATTATTTTGTGTTAAAATGGTTAAAATGAAATGTTATATTTTACTGAAGCACTTTGTGGGCACTTTCACATATCCAAAATATATTGCTTCATGTTTCTTTACTAACAGCTCAGGTCAAAGCTGAACTGCTTGTGTATCCTGCTGATGTCTATAGGGAATACCTGGCAAGATGCCATGTTAGGAGGTATGTTATTTTTAGCACATAGAATTGTGACATGCTCTACAAATCTGATTTTACAAACCTAACCTTGTTGGATTTGGCAAATGAAGTAAAAAATGGAAATAAATGAAGTGTAAATTAATCTGTGGGATAAGTCAGAGATCACTCACATCTTTTGTAAGAATCAAAGGTAATTAGTAAAAAAAAAAAAGACATGGATTAAAAGCTGCAATTTTCTTGGTATTGGCAACATCTCCTCTTTTCAGAACACTTGTTTTTAAAGCTAAATTCCTGAATCTAGAATAATAAACCATCTTTATATTAAGTTATTAGTATGGATAGCACTAAAACCACCATTAAAATTCAGGAAGCTAACAGTATTGCCTAGTAACAGAGAAACAAAATAAGCAGCTAGCTCAGTGTCAAATTAAGCATTTGAGGTAGAGTCAAAATTTGGATGTCATAGAACTAATTGAAAAGTTTTTGTCAGCAGTTTTTGTAGCATTTAACTAGTGAACACATTGCCTGAAAATGCATCTGTAAAATAGATTTTTTTGCCGATTTATACTCACATCAGCCAGGCAAGGATATTTACAGAGATATACCAGTGGTATTAGAATTTCTGGAAACTGACAGATTCTAGTAGAATTAAATGTGTAATTATACTAGATTCTTGTCGAATTAAATGTGAACAAATATAAATAAAGCTGGACTTAGTGACTGGGAACTCTTGTAATTATGGGGCAGGGAGCTACCATGAGATCTAAACTTTGGACATAGCTGGGACATGTAAATATTAGTTAAAAAAAAGAATACTCCCTCAACGTTGGGTATTTTAATTGGTCGGTAGTAGTGGTGGGCCTGGTATGGCCAGGAATAGGGCTACACATCCTTTGGCCTCAGAAGAAGGGCCTCACGCACTTGTTGATAACCCGGGAAAGCCCCGTTTTATGCCTGAGATAGGGTCTAGTTTTAATATTAAAAGCGTTTTTTTTAAGAAGAATGTTAAAAATAAACAAAAAAGCCCCCCCCCCAGGACCGTGAGGGCTGCGATATTCCTTGTTGCTCTGTCATTGTTGGTGTCATCTTTCATTAGCTTTATAGCTAGTTGGGGATGACATGCATACGCTGAGCCCCACATGTGCACACAGTTTTTTTTAATTAAGCTTAAGTTTAATTTTGCTGTAACTTAACTTTAATTTGGTTGCTGGGTAATAAAAACTGGCTAATTTAAACTACAGTGGAAGAAAACAATCACCCCATCAAATTATTCATATTGCGTTGCCCTTGTCCTAGCCCTTACCCCCACAATATGATGCTATCACCTCCACAATTTACAGTAGGTATGGTGTTCTATGGATGGCGAGCTGTATTGGCTTTCAGTAATATTTGGTGTTGAGGCCAAATCATTTAATGTTGGCCGTATCTGGCCATAACTTATTTTCCCATTTGGTCTTAAAATCTTCAAACTGTGGTTTGACAGTGAATAATGTGGCCTTTTATGAGTATAATGACTACTCTTTGCCATTCAATCATCTAACTGCTTCACAGTTGCCAAAGTCTTCTCTGACCAGTTTCCTTCCCACTTTTTCAACAAGTTTGGAGGGTTGGCCTAAACCCTCCATACACTTTCCGTTCCCTAATTAGAGATTTCATTGTGCTCATATGGATGGATAAAGCCTTTATATTGTTTTTGTGTCTATTCTCTGACTTGTGCCTGTCCCTATCTTTATTCTTGAGATCATTTGACAGTGCCTTGCGATCCATATTTGATTGTTTGCTTTCAGTTGTACCACCAAGCAATGGAATGCTCCAGGAACAGCTGCTTTTATGTTGAGCTAATCAAAATGATTACAAATCATTTGTCTGGTGTGTAATGGTGATTAGTTGCACCTGATTGAGTAAACAAGTATTTTTTAGGAGGTGTGATTCTTTAGCCATGAAGAATAAATATGCAAACATAAACCACTAGGAAACTCTACAAGTGTTTTATACACCACTACTTTTAATTTATACTGGCTTTTCAAAATACCAAAAGCTAAATTTAAAGGTAGCATGAAAGGTTTTGGTAGGTAAATGGATTTTGTTTATAAAGGTCCATATATCAGACCACAAAGAAGGACAGCTGGCTAAGCAAGAGGAACAGAGGGATTTGTTTCCCAAAAGGGGGACAATCCCGCCAACTGAGTGACAGTAGGGAGCCATTCTGTAAGCTGTCATTGTTTAGCAGTTTTAATGTAATTTATCATTTTTTTTTATATTACATGTGTGCTATTTCATTGGTAATATGTCACAATACCTATCTCTTAAAAATCAGTTTCCATAGGTTCCATGCACTTGGAGAGCCTTTTTAAGATCTGAACATCTGACTTTAGATCAAGTGTCATAGTACTGCAGATTCTATCTGACTTTTTAACATCCCACACTTCCATGAAGACTTTGCCCCCTTTTTCCTGATGTGTTTCCTTCCTTAAACCCCTGCATTACTACATGACACAGCAGTAAAATAAGGGTAAAAGAATGCAACCACAACACACAGTAGGGGACAAAATTTGTCATTTGACTTTAGCTCTTCTAATGCAATAACTTGTGATGTGCAGGATTGCCTTAAAGAATTTAAGGCTTTAAAGTGCAGTAAAGTCTGAACTGAGACATTAACGACTCCTATTACTCAGTGTTTTATTACCTGTGTAATACCTGTGATTTTCAATATCAGCAAGACAAACCATGTTGTCTTTAGGCATCTCTGTTGCTATAGGACACCACAGATAGTGTTTATATCTGACTTAATTTAGATTGCCTGCTTGATATACTCCCTTTAATGTGCTTTAATGCATATGCAATTACAATGTGTTTAGGATTCTTTGCAAAATCTCATTCAATTAAACAGTATTGGAAAATGCAAGCTAATGGAACGTTTCTTAATAATAATATAAAAAAAAAACAAGAGCTATGTATCCAGTGTGAAGAGCATATAAAAGATTTATTTGCTCAGTACTTTTCACAATGTTTTATATGGTTTAAAAGTAAATACGTCTTTGCATACATATAAGGAACTAGTAGAAGGGACAGACATTTGAAAGCAGGTCATATACATATATATATATATATATATATATATATATATATATATATATGTGTGTAATAAGTAATAAATGTATGTATTCCTAAAAACACTTTATAATACAAGTGCTTTAATTTTAGAGAAAAAAACCAAAGATGATTTCTGATATGCTCATATGTTGTACAGGATTTTACAAGCATAACAATAAAATTGTCCAAAGTGCAAAAATAATGTAGACTGTAGACCTTAGGCTGTAGTGCCTGAAAAGAAATGAATATCACACAATATATTTTTCAGTTAAATATACAACCCTATTACTGACCCCTATAATGCCTAATAAATGGTTGTTGTAGTTTATCTCTGTGTCCATATGCTGGGGACACCTTACTTACCTTAATATCCTGGCAATATGCTAAGACCTAGCGGTATCCATGTAGTTTACTGACATATCCGTTTAGAAAAGGAAGTATGCCATGACAGTCAGTAAATAGTTAATGATTTCCAGTAACTCTATTCCAACCTCTTTACACTCAGCAGTAGTATTGATTCCTGGATTATGTTATCTGTAGCATGTTTCACTACAGAAATATCTTTCCACTGTGAACCATGGTTGCCCTAATCAGATGCCTAGACAAAACCACATAAATACAAATCATAAATTGATGTTGTGTTTTCAGATATAATGTTGATTTGGGGTTAATATAATAATCTTTATAGTAGCTTCATCACCACGTGGGGAATAATGGGTGATGGGGCCTAGGTTGACTCTCTTTCATTTTCCTGTTTGGAAAGCATAGAGCAGCGGTACCCAACCTTTTTTCCATTATGGACTGATTTCAAGCAACAAAATATTTCTATAGACTGGGGGACACTTCTATGGAAGTCTGGGGGGTGGTCACAGCCATCTTTATCAGCTACAGCAGTCTTTGCTGTGGAAGGGAGAATCTGTAAATATATTTATATATATTGGGATTGGTCAGCTTTTATTTGAGTACGTTAAACAAGGTGTGTGGGAGGAAGAAAAGAGTCACATCTGTTACTGCAAATCTGAAAGAATAACCCATGGGATGCTCTATAAATGGAAATCGGTTTACAATTGAGCTGATAATCTGTCCCAGACTTTGTGATAAAGCACTATATTTCAGCAAGGCACTACCATATGTTCTTTTATGCAAGTGACTTCATAAAAAAAAGTTGTTTGCATTCCTCACTATGTGGTACTGATTGCATTGTCACTGCTACATACTGGAAGCATTATGCAAATATACTGTAATGTGTATGCATGAAGCATTGCCCTGAGAGGCAGGAAAATGCTGTTTCGGCTTTTAAAGTGACAGCACAGTGACACAGTAGAATGGAAAATGGACAGATTTCTACAAGTGCGCTGGAACATACACAAAGAACCTTGTTAACAAGTTACGGTGAATAATTTGCAGTTGTAGCAAGGGCTTGACACATACAGCAAATACATGTACATAATAAAAGAGATTTTAGGTGGCTATTTTAGTGGAATTAATCCTTTACACTTGCTTTATCACTAAAGACAATTAGTTAACTTGTAGAGTACTCTGTATCTCTTGAAATGAACTGTATATGCCGCTGTATTGTTACATGATAGCTAAATATTCATTTATATTGATTTATATATTGTACCAGCAGGTAAGAACAGGAAACAAATCCGGCGCACATCATCTTAAAGGATTTTCCTACTGCTGTACAGTGTATTTCCAGGAAAGATTAGTCATGGTTTCCTAAGATATATATCATCTGATGCTGGCATTTTCAAAGCACAACCTAAAATACCAAAAAGCCATATCTGAACCAAAATTGTGATACAGAGGAAAAGGTAGTTATAGCAGATGCTTCTAAAATACTTAGAAGAATAAAGAAAAGATTTAAAGCGAAAATGTAAATACCTTAATAAATTATTTAACCACCTGGGCGTTACACTGAGGTCTAGATTTCTGTACCAAAAGCGTTACAGTTTTTCATGAATTTTTTTTTTTAAATTGTAGACCTGTAACTTACAGAAATATGTCCGAACAGGGTTCTAGTAGATATCATGAATATAAAAAATGTTTAAAACACACAATCATGTAAAAAAAAAAATACTTTTAATAAAAATAAAATACACAAAAATCAGCTTAAACAAGAATACATACATAAATGAAAAATACTGAAAATGCGATAATTCGGTATACTGTATAGTAATATATTTTTCTAAAACACCTCCCTAGTGTCCAACAGTCCAACGTCACATACCTATAGACAAAACCACATAAATATATTTTGTATTATTTTGTATTGGACTGGATACAGAACTTTGTATTGAATCGAATACAAAATATTTGAATTTCCCACTATGACCCCCATCGACGGGCGCATGCACGCACATCATCAGGAATCGCCGAGGGAATTCTAATTCTTTGCAAACTTCTAAAAGTGTTACATTTTTTGCATGGAAATGTATTTTAGATTGTAGGCTATAATTCACCGAATTACTCAATAATTACTTATAATTCACCGAATTACCGCATAACTCACCGAAATATGTCCAAAATTTTATAAATTTAATAATACATTTTTTTTTTATAAAACATAAAAAAACCTTTAAAAAAAAATCTTTAAAAAAAAATCTTTAAAAAAAAGTAAAAAAAAAAATAGTGTATAATGTAATGTACAGTAGCCTATATAATATATATATAATACAATATATATATAATATATATAAGGATTTCTTTGTATTGGACTCAATACAGCATTTTTGTATTGAGTTCAATGCAAAGGAACTCAATACAAAATTTTGAATTTCCCGCCCCGCCTCCCTCCCGCACCGACGCATGCAGCGACATCACCGGGAAGCCCCGGTGATCGTCACTGCACTCGCCGGCTGAAGCAAGAAGACGGAAGACATGTCCGGAGGAGCTGCGGGGAGAAGGTGAGTATTTTTTTTTTAGATCGACGCTGGATCATCGCAGCGGGGACCAGGTAAGTGAGGGGAAATTAGGTAGGGAGAAAAGTTCGGGCTTATCGATAGTTGTAACTTTTTTTAGCCCGAACCAAGGTCGGGGTTATCGGTTGGGTGGTTAATGTACCTTATTAGGGTAATTATGTTATTGTTAATGTAAAAGTGTAAATGTAGCCAAGAACAATTTCTTTTAAGTTCAACTAAAGCATTAGCATTATTAGGGCACCTTCCCCTTACCTTGATGGCAATGCTGAATAATGGGCCTCCTTGCTCTGCCCTTTCAACAACATTGTATGTCCTCTTTGAACATTTGTATGTTCTTGGGTCTTGCTTCAAGCTGCATTATACAAGGTAGACGAGGGAAAGGTGTCACAAAAATTGTTGGAACACCCATAATAAGGGTTGAGAAATTAATAAATTAGTCTGTTCTTCAAAAAAACCCTTCCTTGGTTTCATGCCCTCATCTTTTTGAAGTTTTTCTTTTTTTGTCATTGCTTAATAATGGCTAACATTGATAGGTTTACGTACAGTAAGTAAGTTAATAAAGGGCTGCTGTGGCCTATTCAAATTCAATTGACCTGAGGTCTATGTTTGGCATTTAGAAGTGAGTGGAAAATGATTAGTCAAATAAATATTTACAAATTCGCTAGTCATGTTACCCAGTCATCAGCAGGGAGGAAATTAATATGTTCTGTTCCTTTATTATATAGAATTGAAGGCTCAAATACATCCTAAAAGCTGTATGAAATGTCTGGGATCTGTGCAGCAAATGCAATGCAATGCATGCATTATGTATTTCCAGTTGGATACAATGTAGACATCCAAGACATCTCAACCTTTATTGGTTGTTGGTCTGCAGGTAACAAAGTCCCGATGCCCCCTTCGGCCAAATAGGGGTAAATGTGCTTGTCAAAGGGTTTCTCAATTTCAATATTAAATAAAATCCTTTGAGTTTCTAAACCAGTTACAGCATAACACATCAAAATATGAAGATGCATTTGTCCTTTCCCTAAACACAATGCACCAAAATCCTACCTGTAAAAAGCATTTCTTTGGGTTGGTCCCGCATGATGTTGATTTATGGTTCATTTTCTGTGCAAACCACAGTAATTTTGTGAAATGATAGCAGTATTGATTCAAGCAAGGGTCTCACTTTACAAAAGCTATCAAGCCAGAGGAGCCAAATTGAGCTTTGAAGTGAATAATATTGCCTTTTGGTTTATTAATATCATGCGCATTGTCTTGCGTGCAGTGTACAATCTGCATTTATCTGTTGTCTCATCTTCTGACTTATATCCCTTTTATGTATCTTACATTAAGGTAGATTTATTATTTATTATTTCTGCTGCAGAAACCTTGGATGTTTTATCAGCAATGTACAAATCTAACAAATTACTGAACAGAGAGAATATATATGTACATGAATACACAGGTAACTGTACAAGACTTTCACTATTTACAGTATTGAAATTAATCAATTCACAATAGGAATTTCAGGCCCAATACAACTGCAGTACACAGGGACATTCCACTACTTCAATTCATCTTGTTGTCAGTAGTGTTGTGTACTGGGAACTCTAATTGCAGTAAAATGTCATTTATTAGGTCAGGTATCCCCAATCCTTCCCAGCCCAAGCTTCTACCCAATTAATTAATGCAACAGTAAAAAATACAGGGGGTTATCTTTCAGCCACCTAGTTAACATTGGAGGATGATGGGAAAGAGTGGGAACGGGACCAGGAAGACTGCTGCAAGGGCCAAGAGATGTGGAGTGTCTGATAGGAAAATGGGGTACACAGTGGTAAAATGGAGAAATGTCAAGGATGCATGGAAGGGTTGTGAGAATATATTGCATCAAAAGATGACAAATCCACCAAGTGTGTGTTTATTTTCTTTATTTATTAAAAAAAAAATCACAATTAGTTTAACGCTTGGGGAGAAGGGGCCACTAAGGAGTGCTACGGCTTGCATGGAAGTGGTGTGAGCCCTGAGAAGGGCCAAGGCACAAAGTCTAAGCAGTGACCAGGTCTTCTCCAGAGTCTCTAATGGTGAAAATGTTGATCTGCTGGTTACTGCCAGGTTGCGGTCCTTGGGCACACCAGGGTGGGCAGGATGATACACGGTACCAAATCACTAAGCAGAAGAATTGTAAAGGAAGGCTGGGGCCGAGGCAGGCAGCAAGCAAGAGAGGTCAGGTCACAAGCCAGGGGTCAAATATCAGGGATCCAGGAAATAGACACCAGTGACACAGGCGCCACTGCAGACACAGGGAACACAGGAGACACTGGAAGCAACAAGAGGCACAGATGACACAGGAATATCCACAGACAAAGAGGAACATTGGAACAGCACAAGGGAATTGGCTGGGAAACAACAGTCTGGACAACAAGGGGTTAACACAGGAGCTGGACAGGGAAAGCAGAAAGCTGAACTAGCCAACAGATGTTGAACTGAACTAACCAACAGACCTAACACAGAAGCTGGACAGGGAAGCACTGAATTAGCCAACTGGTGTAGAGGAAACTCAGTAGAGCTAGGGGCTCGGCACTAGTGGAGACACTTTGCATGAGTGCTGTGTCTGAGCTAGCTAAATAGTCAGGGATGATTAAGAGACTAATTCCTTATTGGCTGGTGGGATGAGCGAAACTGATAAAACTTGAAAGAGCAGGCACACCCAGGGTCAGAACTGCTCGCATGCGCAGGAGAGAGGCGCCTGCACTTTAGTGAGGAAGAGGTAAGTGTGACAGTTAGTACATTTGTTCAAAACTCAAATAAAAGATCAATACTCTTGAAAAGTAACTGGAGAAGAGTGAATGTACTTGAAAGGTACTTAACAGAACAGATTGTGTTCTGGCAAAAATGTTTAAACTAAAGAGCTGGGTTTCTATTCTTCTGAGCCTGCCCAGAGCTCACTAGAATATCCTAACTTTTCTATATGAGTAGAATTTCCAAAACTTCAGTATTTTTGGCCCAAGTGACCAATTGTTGGAAAGATGGTGCTATTCCTAAATGTTGCATTCTCTAAACATAACAGTAAAATTATAATCTGTGACAATGCAAGGGTTTGCAAAATTTTGAAATTTGACTCTTGCTCCATTGGTTAACCTTACAGCATAGATGTCTCTATTCACCTTCTGGATCACAGCCGATGGTGCAGTTGTTTCTGTTTTAGTTATGTCCCCAGAGCAGGTTGCTCCTGCTCGTCCTTTTTCCATCCTGTCTATAGGCGAGCTGTTTGTCTATCCACCTAATCACCTTAAATGTTGCAGTCTCTAAACATAACAGTAAAATTATAATCTGGCAGCAACATGGGTAATTCTGGATAGAATTAGCATTTCACTGACTGACTTCACTTGTGGCTTGGAGCTGCATCTTAATAACCCACCCAAAAAAGGCTAAAGAAAAAAAAAAATATATATATATTTGGTTTTCTATGCATTTATTAAAATGATGATCTTTATATGAAATTTTAGTGCCATGCTTGTGATGTAGCAAGGGACCTAACATTCAAGTTGTAATATCAGTAATGAATTTAAAACAATAATATTAGATTAAGGAAAATAGAGCAACATAGCTAAATGAACAAAAACATTATTGCCAATAAATTAGCAAATTTCTTTACAAAATTGACTTTTGCCAGATTTTTTTCTCCAAATACAGCAAAGATGATGATATCAATAAATAGAACCTATAATGACTTTGGTGTTACACTCAATGTGCCTCTGATCCAACGCTGAGTCTCTCTTGTGGGGTCCCCTCCATCTTATCATATCATCTACTGTTAGCAGGTGTAAAATTTTCCTGTAAAACAAAAAAAAAGCTGTATGATTCTTTTTTCTGACGGCATTATGAGGTAAAAAATATCAGTTTACATTCAAGTATATACAAAATGTCGGGCACCTAAAATAATAGAAATATATCCTTGGTGGCCTATTGACAAAAATTGACAATGAAGAAATGTCACCACACACAAAGAAATTGCTCATAGTGTCCAATCAGATACCTTGTTTTTTTTAGAGAAAATGAAAGATATGTAACCAAAAAATATATTTGTCGGCCTAATTTTAAATATTACATATTCATGGCTTTATGTTCAGATGGGACCATGTAGAGCTTTTATTAAATTAAGAGACAGTGTGAAGGCAAACAGTGTCTGATGTACTCCCTATTTACGAAATTTATAATACTGGAAAACCAGTGTTCTGTTCTAAATGTATATCTATACAATAAATGGAGCTAATAAAAAATGACCCCAAACCAATATTGTTTCCCTTTAAAATGAAAACGTATCATGTCTTTTACTGGATCCCACCAAGGTTATAATCTGTGGTAGTTACGATAATTACTCTTTAATTGGGACTGTGAGTCATGCAGTGACTCAGAAACAATGGCTCATTAGTGAAGTCAGCACTGGGTTCCAAGTGAAATAAAAATGCAACATTAGTATAAAACAGTTGCTGAGGAGTGCCAGAGTTATTACTACCATGAGTCAATAAACAAATAAATGATGCAACTTTCAGCTGATCTGAATCTTCGGACACCTTCAATTACCAGTAATAATGATAAAAGAGCACGAATGTCCATGATATGCTTGTGAAAAGGGGGCAGAAAATGTTTAAAAATATGTTTATCTCTGTTCATGGATTAACAAGGAACCTAAAAAATGATTTGCATGACCTTAGACTTGAGGTAGATCATTTACTTGACTTGAGGTGACATGTGGCTTACACATACATGTTTTATATATGTGTATATGTTACTTAGAGTTCTGTTTCTTTAATAGGGTAGCCATCAAGTCTGGTAAGCCTGATATTATGGTATCTTTAAGGACAGATGTAGCTTAACAGAGCTTACACTTTTCACTTTTTTTATTAGAATCACTCCCAACAGATAGTTATAACCTAACTTGATTGGTTCAGCCTGATTTGCATGCTTAAAAAAGAACTCTACATTACACAATATACAAATCTCATTGAATGCCATTGTTATTTAATTGTAATAAACGTTTTGAATCAACTACACTTGCTTTGTGTATCTGTCATGCATGAAAGCTTTTAAAATATTTTTTTAAAAACACTTCAAATAATATTACAAAAAAAATAAGGAGAACAGAAATAAATATAAATATAACAGGGACAAAGTTATACATGTAAAGATACAATGAAATGACACAGGTCAGAGTAGGTACAACAAAACAAAAGTTAAGGGGGAATTGGAAAAGTTTAAAAAAAGGGAGGGAACAAACTCACTAAGTGTTTTTTATTCATCTGCATATAAAAAAATATTTTAACTGTTATCTCTTGGCTATAGGTTCAGCCCTAACATTTGGCTAATTGTAATGACCATTCTATAACTGAATATGCATAAAAGCTTCTATTCCTAATATAGGATACTACCTGAAGGGTATACAGGTGGTGGTGAATACATGTCATCTATAAATATTCATCGTGTGGTTTGTGATTGAAGAACACAAACTTAGGCTTTTGGGGGATGAAATAGTCTATGGCTGTCTAAGTAGAAAAACTGCATCTGTTATCCTTTCTGCAAAGGTTTTTATTTGCTTTTTCATTCACTGTTCATTGTTTTTTTTTAATCTGATGTCTTGGGTTTATTTAGTGATACATGCCCTTTAAAAGTAAAAAGCCCTACATGAATCGTCCTCTAGAGATCTGTACAGTACACAAGCCGTCTCCACTGACATACAGTAAGAAGTTGGCAGCATACCTTGTTCCTTTGTCTAGCACTATCCATTTCCTGTGGTCTAAGTGGAAATGTTTACTGTAATATCAGTCAATAGTTCTTTCTGTAGTACTAAGTTTGATATCATAATGCATCTAGGAAAGCCATACCACTTCAATGCAGTATAAGCTTGTTATTTGATCTGTACCTAATAAAGCCTTGCAGCCATGCCTGGTCTTCTAACATGTCTTGCAAAAATATCCATCTGAAGTCTTATTCGCTTTTTGTCTGACGGTATAAGGTTAGATGCAGTGTATGCCACCAGCTAAGGGCTCCTTGATTAATTAAGCCCAAAGAGTAACATAGTACAAGAACTGTGGTGTGTGGTAACCAATCAAAACTATGGTAGGTTTTACAAGTTTTTACTAGGTTTTACTAGGTAGGTTTTACTTTCCATAGGATTGTACTGACAAGTATTTTCTCTTTGATACACTGTATTGTTTGATGATATGGAAGTCATGCACAGCTCATTTTTTCCATTTTTTTATTTTTCATATCAGTTTACGAAACTTTTTTTGGATATATCATTAAAGACTTTGAAAATTTCTTTTTTGAAGGCTGTTTGTAAGTGTGGGGTGGCACTTAAGTGAGTATTTATTCATTTGTAAACTCTACATATTTTATTTTATATAAATATGTTATATATGAACATGTCACCATATACATTTAAAACAGCAGTGGCTGTCAGCGCAGCTTTGAGGCTGTGGGGCTGATTTATCACAGACTGGAGAAGATGGACTATCATGTGTGAACCTGGGTGATCCAACATACCTGGAATAGAAAAATAATTTGCTATTAGCTGGCAGCTGTGTTCAACCCTGGACCAGATCCATTCCAGGTTTGCTAAATCACCCAGGTTCTCGCATGATAGTCTATCTGCTCCAGTCTTAGAGAGTTTTGATAACCCAGGCCCTGTGTGTACAATAATAAGGGGCAAGCTGCTCCTATGTCATTATGTTTTACCTTAAGGCACTTGTTCTGGTCATTTTAAATGAACATGCTGGTGGTTTCTCGGAATATATGGGTCCAGCATTGTGTTGTGTGCTTTTGCTGCTCCAAGATATATCAGCCCTGCTCAATTTTTCCTTTAGACATTAGAACATTCACCTGCTGTTATGAATATAAGGCAAAAGAGTGGCGTTCTGTGACCTAGGAAAATAGAAGCTCCTAGGATTTCTGGACGAGCTAAACTTCCTGACCTGTGCTTGTATGTACGCGCATGTCTTGCAGAGATGTACTGCATCTGTTTTTTTCTCCTACCTACTTTTTAGGCAATTTATTAAAGTAGAACTATAGTTCTACACTTAAAAATTACAAAGAGGCAAGTTGTTTATTAAAGAACAGACAGGCATTGTGTGATAAATCACACTTACCTGCCTTTTTGCAATCTTGTAATACACTGAGTTCTGCATGCATGCAGGATGTCAGGATGTGCCTGTTATCTGAGAATCCTCTGGAGGTGCTCTGCAAGAGGAACTCCTGTGTCCATGCATGGCCAAAGATTCTATTCCACAAAGAAGATCGGGTGTAGATTGTGGCACCTGTCTCAAAGAGGGGCTAGGTGAGTGCAATCAAACTATTGCAATTAGGCGGGTAAAGTTATTTTGTTGCAGATGGGACATCTCTTTTGCAATAAAGGACCTGCCTGGTTGCCATTTTTTACTTTTAAGGTTTTGTTCCACTTTATTTTTTAATAGGTTGTGGGCATTAGGTAAAATAAATTATGATTTATAAACAAAATAAAACAAATTCTTCTATTAAAGTATACCAGTTGTATAGTTTCTGGGGTTTATTTTTACTTACATCCTATATTTTATTATCTAGAAGTTGTTGATTCATTTTGTTTGCTTTCAATACCTAAAATTTGCACCGTATGCTTTCCTACTGACAGATTCTTGGAGAAAGCCAGGCTGGGTAGTTTTTATATAAATACATTTAAAATGTACAAATTATTTGCCTGACTGTCACACAAGCAGTCAAGTTTGATAAATCATTCCATATATTATGAAAGGTTTATACTTTACCTCTAAAAGAGCTTTGAAGACATTGTCATGCGGCACAATAGCAAATAAATTACTCCCTAGACAGATAATCAATGCCATGTGACTTGTGCTGAAATAGGAAAGCTTCTACTACTGCGCACATACTGCCGAGCAATACATGAGATTCTCATCTGCTGGATGTTAATGAGTCAAGTGTTTTTCCATGTTAGAGGAGGAAAACATATGAGGACATTATATTGACATTTTACTGATTTTACAACCATTAGGCATTTTGGGTTTGAAAGCACAAGGGTGTCCCAGAGCACTCAGACAATTTGTCAGGCAGGGGATGGATGGAAGACCAATAAAAAAGAATGTTGCTCTCTATGTGCCTTGTATTATACAGAGATAGCTTGCCTTTATGTGGGATGAAGATTCCTAGTGCATAGCATGCCGTGATCATTTATTATGTGTGTTTGATCACATCATGATGGTCCTGCAGTTATTTTTTTCAGAATTTGTTACCTAATGGAATAACAGAAGTGACATGTCATTTTTTGTGTCTGTCCATCTGGCCACATTCTCTCCAATTTCCCAGAGATCCAGAAGGGAAATGCACACTGTCATAACATCATGCTGTATTCATAACTAATCAGTGCTTGTCTACAAAAGGGGCATCTAGGATGAACATGCTATACGAAACTAAATGTTATGAGAATACAGTGCTACATAATATTTTGGCACTATATAAATACTGTGTAATAATAATGATAATAATAATACAGCATCAAAAGTCTTAAGTTACTGTATGTAAAGCACATTAAAAGTATCTTCACAGCTCATGGCGTGAGTGAATTTATTAATGAACTAAGATAAAATGTTCAACCCATACTGATATGATATACAAAACCTGTCCATGATGATATACTGGACAATGTCTGTCAATAATATGATAAGCAAAGCATATTCATGATGATGAATCATGATATAATATACAAAAACTGTTCATAATGATAAAATATACCACGTTTGCCCACAATTATTTTTTATTAATGAAGAGTGACCATAATCATACAATTCACAAATCCTTTTCAATTCCTGTCCATAATGATATGAGGACTGTCCAATCCCAGTCTTCAAAGGCAAACAGACCAGGAATGACAAATAAAACCATTTTCTGACTCTTTGTAAACTATACCCTATTAAATGTATTGTATTCTAAAAATGTATGTTGATCCTGGCTCTTGAGGACTGGAGTTAGAGATAATATTTCCATATCCTAAAATTTAAGCTGAGATGTTTTACCCCCAAAATGGCACTGTGTTTGTTTTCACATCTTTGGGTTGGAGGGATTTGTAAAGCTCACCTCCTTGCAGCTGCTTCCCACCCTTCCCCTGTATGTGCTTTCCTGGCCTTCATGTGAATAAATTATTTTTTTGTCCTCATTGTAGGTAGGAGGCTAAAAAGGACATTCATGATATTGTCCACAGGAAGAGTACACTACAAACGTAACCAAAATGAAGAATGATTTGGTGGGCAGCTGAGGGCAAATGGGTTAGAAGGGGCTGTGACTGCACTGAGATGATGCAATGGGACTGGTTTATTAAAGCTCTCAAAGGCTGGAAAGGATATACTTTCATCAGTGAAGCTGGGTAATTCTGCAATCCTGGAATGGATTTGGTTCAAGATTCAAAACATTTGCTAGAAAATAAATGACTTTGAAGAAGTCCATTCCAGGTTTGCTAGATTACCCAGCTTCACTGATGTAAATGTATCCTCTCCAGCCTTGGGGAGCTTTTAATAAATCAGGTCCAGGACAATGAAACCAGAACAAGTATGCTACACCCTCTCAGATTTTATTCATCAACCATTTTTATTGATTATCCTGTGCTTATATTCAGGTATACATGGTGTATACACACATTCCCCACAACTGTATTAAAAAACAAAGCTTGTTTATAATGATATAAAAGCCAATATCAGCATACAAAGGGTAGGCAAATAAAGTATTTTAAAGATTAATTTTCCAAGGCAGTTGTGGTGAGGGCATTGGTATCAGAACTTAGAATAGCCTAGAAGGGTAATATTGCATTTTCTTTACATTTACTGTAAGACTGACTTATGTACTTATAGTAACACACAATAAAAATGAATTTTAAAGGGTCACTACATTGCATAGTAATGCATGGCAATCTGAATGGTGCTTTGCAAAACCATTTATTTAAACTGGCACCCCAACACAGATACAATAAGTGCTGACATACCAATGTTGAGTAGATAGGAATGGCCAGGGTCAATTTTAGGATTGGGAGAACAGGAAAACAGACCCAGGGCCCTTGCTTCTCCAGGGCCCTTACTAACAGAATAGCACGGGTGCATGTAGCTTAGATGCTGTGCAATTGGGGCACCCATTTCATTTTTACCCATGTTTCCATTTTGCCTAACACTGTCCAGTAAACAGTAGACAGGGACAGTAGACTTTGTAATACTTAGGTTATTAGGAAGGAAGCAACAATCCAATTGTGCTATGTTATGGTACAGAAAGAGGAGAACTATGTTGTTCGCAATAAGCTATTCCTAGAAATGTGACTCTAAAACCCTTAAAAATCTTAAAAAATCTATTTTTATCCAGGATCTGTCAAAGTATTTACCAGTCCCATAGATTTTTTAAGGTAATAATCAATACACAACAAAAGATTTGCATTTGTGTTTACACAAGAGCCAGTGCACTACAAAATGATGTAGGTGGCTTCAAAATGAACATTTCTCATTAAAGTGTCGAGGTCTGAGTGCCCTTTAAGCACGCCGGCTGCTTTCACGATTTTCGACTTAAGCAGAAAAGCAATAAAGATTCAGCGGCTTGTCAGTATGTGGGGTTGTCATGACAACAATCAGAATATGGAGTATAGATCAGCGTGGCCCATTTTGGAAATCATTATATTTTTTAATCTAACAAAACATTACATGAAAGCAGTGTACAATGCCATTTACATCATTACAATCTTCTCTGGTTTTCATTTTGTTTTAGGAAAAACTAAAATTCACCGTTAAGATGGCTGCTTGTCCATTTTGATTTCATTTTATCTACTAGAAATGAACAACATGACATATGCTAAGCTGATTCAAGGACCAAAAGTAAACCAGTGTAGAAAGTATAGTGTTAAAATATTAAAGTGTAGTGTCACATTATAGAAAAAGTTGTATATGCTTCAAATGGTAAATATTTATATGGCCTGATTTATTAACGCTCTGCACGGCTGGAGAGGATGCACTTTCATCAGTGAAGCTGGGTGATCCAGCAAACCTAGAATCGATTTGGTCCAGGTTTGAAAACATTTGCTAACAAATAGAAACTGAATTTTTTTAGCAATCTGTTCCAGGTTTGCTAGATCACCCAGGTTCACTGATGAAAGTGTATCATCTCCAGCCTTGTAGAGCTTTAACAGATCAGCCCCATATAAATATTTACCATTTGAAGAATTTTCATAAATTCTTGGGATTCACTGTGAATCCATAGAAGGGGCAAACTTCATTCTTAATCCCTATATTTACTTGGGATACAGGAAAATAAATATATTGGACAGTTGCCAATGACACAGAATGGCACATATATCAATAAAAATATTGAGAGAAATTCCACCCATTCCACAATGTACTTTTGTGTGTTTCCGTTGGAGTTTTTCCACAACTTCTGCACTTGACAGAGAATACAGGGAAATCCATCCAATTAGGTTCTTCTGAAGACTTCTTGTTAACATTCCAGACATCTGCAGGGTTATTGCCCATCTGCATCTGGCTGGAGGTCAGTCAAAGGTCCTATGGTCACTACACATACATACTTTTCCTGCTCCATTACGTATAGCCTCCTTGACTTGTCTCCCAGTATTTGAATCTGTATGACATTCATGTCCTCTAAAACTTCATATTTACATGTATATATGCATTGATACTAAGGAGTTGTCAGCATTTCATCATTAAAGCCAGACTGCAAAAATCCACAACACACAGTTGGCTTCCAATTACATCAGAAGTAAAATTACAGAAATGGACCAGGGGTGAATGGAAAAGTGGTGAAAAAGGAAAGGCAAAAGAAGATCGTGGCCCACTTTAAGCATGCATTAAAGTTTATGTAAAGGTAAAATGTTTACCTTATTGCAATAAAATTGTGTATGATCAGAACTTTTGGCTGTTTTTCACTGCTTTCTGTCTACTCTCCACATAGGTTTAACCTCTATATGGTCCTGATTTATTTAAGACAAAAGAAGATAGACTATCCTGGGTGAATATGAGTGATCCAGCAAACCTGGAATAGATTTAGTCAAGGATTGAAAATATATGCCAAATACCAGTAAATGGTTTTTAAGAAATCCATTCCAGGTTTGCTGAATCACCCAGGTTCTTGGAGAGTTTTAATAACCCAGGTTTCTGCTTTGAAATGTGTCAAAAACACCAGGCTTCTGAACCTAAATCAACTGAATTTATAGATTATATGTCAAGATAATATATATGATTGATCAGAAACCTGGGGACAAGTGTGCTAAATATTATGTATAATAAATGGAAAAACTCAAAAGCAAACATATTTTATACAAATATTGATTTGATCTATGTTGTTTAACTTTTGTAAATAAATGATGTTAAGCTCTTATACATATAAGTCCAAAAATATCCCTGATTTTGGTAAAAATGTTCTAGTATTTATACTCAATGTGAGTTGGGATTGGTCTCCTTCATATACATACCAATCTAATAGTATTTTTCTTTCTTATTAATAGAGGTAACCTAACCTTGTTTTTGTTTTCAAAGGTCTAATAGAAAGAAGTTCTCCATGAGGTTCAACGTGGCTAAAAGTCTTTACCCTTTAGTAGTCCATACATGGAAATCAGAAATAGACCCACTATTCAAGGAATACATTTGAACATGCCAATTTCTGGACAGTTTTCAGCATTACATTAGTTTGTATTTTGTTATCAGTTTATTATAACTATGCTCATCTTTACTACTTGACTTCTTTTGAACCTGGACATTCATGTCTGGTTTCAACCTAACCTAGTTTGCACCTTATTGCATTCCTGCTTTATTTTCTTTATATTCATCGACCTTACAAACAGGGTGAATGTCTGTCCCAAAAAATAGTGGCACAGCAAAATGTAAACCAACTTGTGTGGTTCTCCTGTAAAGTCTAGGTTTTCCATAGCCATACAGCAAAGAACAGTCCCCATTTCATCGGTGATTCCAAAAGGTCTAGCTAATATGACCTAGCTAGTTCTGTTAGTATCATCTCAGGCAGTCTCTAATCTTTCACCCAATTCCAACTATATTGTAGTGATGCAAGGATACAGATCCACAAGTAAAGTTTTGTGTGGCTCTGCCTGTGAGAAGTCTAAGAAAAATGAGTTGGCACAGAGGTGCTAATGGACCAGAACAGGAAAGCAGCAAAGTGCAAGATTAGAAACAGTGAACTGAATATCAGGCTCTTAAATAGAAAATGATTGTATCCTTATGATCAAGTGTCATTAAATAAATTCAGTTTTCACTGCCTAAATTGTCCTTATTTTTCTCCAGAACACACTTGCCATAAAAGCTGATTATAATTATGGACGCACATAGTACCTGTTTTGAACGACTTATATTGAATAACTTTAACACATCAGGAAGAAATTACAGTTTTCATCTGGACTGTAGAGTAGATTTAAAAATGTAAAACCAGTTTATAATCATTTTAATATATATAAATATTTATTACCTCCAGCGGGGATAAGAATCTGAACCATTCTCAATATTCTCTAATCCTGGGGGGGGGGGGGGGTCTTACTGTAATAGGGGGGTTCTTACTATAATCCAATAAGGCTCTACTGCATTGCAAAGTGTTATCCAACAGAAAAGAGCAGTGTGTTGTTGCACCGATTTTTATAATTTCAGGCTAAGAAAGGGTACAGAACAGGCGGTAGGTAGGGGTGCTGGGTTAACAAAGATGGCTAAGCAGTCTGTTAAACATTTTGGCCAGTAAGATCGTTTTTATATATGAGGTTTACTTGTGTATTTATTGGTTTCCTGGCACTCAACTACAAAGTAGACATGATCTTTTAAAGCCATATGGAAGTTTAATTTATTTTAGAAAGGAAAAGCTTTTTTTGCTAGTAAACAATAGGCAGGTATAGGAAAGCTGTAAAAAATGTTAAAAAGAACAAGAAAATAAAGTCAAGAGCATCATTAGTGGACAATTATCATGACATGCCTCTTTCCCAATATTTAGTGCTCAGTTCACCTAAAATCCCTCATTTGATTTGAGTTACTATCTGGCAAATTTTGTTCTAATTCACCTTTAAATCTCACCTCTTCTGATGGGACAGGAGTTTTCACAAGCCTTTCCTTTTCTTCTACTGAATTCCTAATTCTAAATACATAAATATATATCCAAGAAACGTTCCAATGTTATGCTATTGACAGTGATTTACCTTCCAGCATATACAGGTAGTCTCCGAGTTAAGAACATCTGACATACAGATGACCCCTAGATAGGAACAGGGCTTCCCTACTCGCTGGTGTGCAGGATGGAGGCTTGAGGGGGGAGGGGGGCGGTTTGCATGACTTTCAGAGGAAGTCTTTCACTACACAGCTGAGGTTATGAGTGATTTCTTCAGCAACCTCTTGTAACTCCCTAATGACCAAGACAAACTCTGCAGTTGTTTCTTTTTGCATATCAAAGCACAGCTTGCTCCAGAAGTTAATGAATGTACAGCCTCCATACATTTTTTTTTTTGCTTTGTTTGTGATTAACTCACAGTGAGGATTTTATACAATAACTGACACCATGCTGTCTAATAATATTTGAAGACACACATCTGTCCTAATTGCATTTAATAAAATAAAATACCTGTTCCAACTTACATACAAATTCAACGTAAGAACAAAACCTACAATCCCTGTCTTGTATGTAACCCGGGGACAACCTGTACTTAAAAGTAAGATGTTAGTTTTGGGTGAAATGGCCTTTTTCTCGTTAGACAAGCATGTTTTCTTCAGTTGTTAGATAAAATTGTATTAATGATCCAACCGACAGATCCAGTGTCTAAAGTGTTGTCTTTTAATCAATCAACATAGATGTTTTACATTCATTGTAGGCTGCATACATGTTTCTAGATTTTTTCAACTATTGGTGGATACAACCTGCAGAGACAAAAGGGTCAAAAACAAGAGAAACAAATTTAGCTAAACTTATTTTGCATACAATATACAAATACATCCAATATCTATCTAAACCAATATACCAATAATAATATATTTATACTGTTGCTTGACACAAGAACAGGTCTATGATCAAATAGGCTATTGTAGCTCATTAACTATTTAACAGTTGTTCAATTTTAGATGAAATTTTGCAGTTTCCATTGACTATGAAATATTTTGATAAAAAAAAATTTCTTTGTTGATAAAAGCTATAGAGAATGTTTCTAAAATGAGTAAATTGAAACAAACTTTATTTGCAGAGTGAATATACCTTGCGCACTTGCAATTTATCAACCAAGTAACAAAGGAAAAGCAATTCAGATATTATCATTTCTGTTCAACAAGGAGGAAATTTAATCTGTGCACTACTCAAGTTATTTCTTCTTGGCTGAAATTACATATTCTGCGTGGCACATCCTAACTCATAAATGTATTGTCCTTCGACGTTAGAGAGATATATAGCTGACTTGACAATAAAGATCTCAGTGAGGTAGAATTCACTGTTTTGAAGTATTATGATGATCAGATGTGTACACTAAGTCCATTCACTGTCTGGAGACATGGAATACTTTATATTGTCTTCCTATATGCATAACTATCGTCATGTTCACCAAGCTACATACATCATCCCACTAGGGAGTACAACAAGGAAAAAGACAAAAATAGGCTATAGCATTACCAGCATTACGCTCTCATGGATTTAAGCGCATAATTTGTCTAGACAGAACACCATAAAAAATGTGTTGTTTTTTTCTGCAGTCCTGGCTCCTTTCTGGCTCCTTCTGTAAATAACCTTGTCAAAGAAAACCATCCCAGCTTGGAATAAAAATGCCTACTATTGAGATGCATGTCCACATACCCTCCACACAATCTGTATTAATATGGGCACAATTTCAGGAAAAAGTTGATGACATTAAGATGACTTCTGTGTAAAACAATTATTATAATTTTCATGGAGAGAGAGGATTAAAAAAACATTGAAAAAAGTATTGAAATACTAACCTAAGTAATCCCTAAGTGCAGTAGCCCTCTTCACCCCCTGTTTTGAAAATATGTTTAGAGACAATTTCAGAACAAAGTGGAGAAAGTCAGAGCCACCCTCAATTGGTCTTTGGTTTGGAAATGAGATCATGTTAATGGTGGATCTCACTGCATCTATATATAGTACAGAAGAAAAGTTCTGCCTAGTTCTGCAGGATGCAATTTCAGGACTCAAAAGAATATCAAAGGACCACCTAACCCTTGAGACTTAAGCTTTGGACCTCCTGGGTAGGTATTATCGACCTTCATTTCTATACAGAATCCTAAAGCGTACTGAAACTCAACATTTTTACTTTACATACCTCCTATCTAAGCTTTCTCTTTCCCTATTCCCCCACACCACTTAGTAAACCATAATTTTGTGTGAATGTTAAATTTTTACAGCACTACAATAACTGTGTTTCTGAGTGGAAAATATAGTCATTTTAAGCTATTGAGTTTTTCCAACCCAGATATGACATTTAATATTGGTGATTTGATGCCAGCAGGCTAATATTATTCAATAATACAGATATTAAATAAAGGGTAAAATATATGTGGAATGTGGAAAACTTGGTATTCCTCCTAAAACATCTATGTCGAGGGCTGGGGGACAGTTGCCTTGGTTCAATACTGTTAGGATTTCAAGCTCTGCTGAGGAGCATTTAGCATCATGAATATGGATTCTGTAAAATACTGCATAATATGTCAGATTTCTTTAAAAACATAGTAATATTAGGAAACACTATGTTCAGCTAAAAGTGCCAAATTACTTTTTAGAATAGCTTTTCATTATCAAGGTATCCTTCCATCCCCCACCCCCATACCCTTATTTCCTGATAGATTCAAGTCTAGCAGTTTTAGATTGGACTTAGCAGGGGCTGGTTTTGCATTTTGTGCAGGGGTGGGATCTGGTAGTAGGCTGGTTTAACCAACTGACCAATGACTGACCAAATGACCAATGAAGAAAAAGATTTGCTTGTATTGTACAGCGTTTGATTTAGGAGAAAATTATTAGATACTGAGGGTTGTTTAATACTATATGGAATATCGATCATATGTCTTTAGTCTTCTTAGAAATTCTGCATATCCACATATCTGTTCATCCTGAGCAAGGAATAACCATGAAATGCACTGATGGTTCATGCAAAGTGGACTTTAGAAGCCTGTGTCTTTCCTGTATTGAATTAGAGTATGATAGTCATGACATTGTAGAAAATGTTCTGAACAATGTTATTGAAACAAGACACTGGAAATCAGTACAGACGGGAGACACAAGGGGAATAATGTCCCAGACAATCAATGATATATTTTTTTTATAATACTTTTAACTTTTTAATTTTTAATATTGGTTGATATGAAATAAAAGTGATCTTTTTACATATATAAAAACGGAAGGCCTTTAGTAATTTTTTAATATGAGTTATGACTTTGATGAGGATGACAAAACTACACTATACCCAACACATTGGCTCCTTTATTACTTTTATGCATACGTATTCAGCTAAAAGCCTTGAATTGAACCTCCCACCCAGGGGTGAGTGGGCTCTAATTTGTTTTGTTGTGTTGAAATCCCTAAAAGATATTTTGATCACAGCAGGATCTGCCCAGTGTTTGTTAAGTACCTTCTACTCTTCAGACCTGTAATCTGTCTATCAGTGAGAAACGTCTTATGCACTCTTGAGATTTTATGTCACCAAATGCCAAGAGCTGCAAAGGAAGTTATCTCTAAAAGACGCGACTTGTGACATCAATCTAATTTATTAGGAATAAATGTAACACAGAACACATTGTAAATTTTAAATGCTTTTGGTAATAACACACTTCAAATTAGATTTGAACTTTTTTACAGTTACATGTCTTAGGAACAATTACAGGCTATTTCTGATATGCTACACTATAGGATATGCTTCTACTGCATAATGACTCTTGCTTTGCAATAAAAAAATCAGAAAAATGTATCATGTGGGGGATTATTACAACTCATAGAACATTTTGGTTGTTAGGGGAGATACAATATAACATGTTAAGGCACACTGGGCCTTCAAGGCTGGAGAAGAAAAAAACTTTTTACAGTGAAGCTGAGTGATCCAGCAAACCTGGAATGGATCTGACCCAGGATTCAAAACATTTGCTAGCAAATGACTTTGAAGAAATCCATTCCAGGTTTGCTGGATCACACAGCTACAGAAATTGTACCTTCTCCAGCCTTGGAGAGATTTAATAAATCAGGCCCACTGTGTGAAAACAACAACTTTAGTTTGGCTTTAAAGCTTATGTGAACTTTCAAATGAAATTAGACTAATAGATGCCAGGTAAATTTAAACAAAAGGTGTGCAAAGTCTTACATTTATTTTTTGTTTTTTTTTTTTGTTTTATAAAACAGCCAAGCTTTAACAGCCAAGTCCCCTGCCAGCATCTTGCAGAGTGGGACCCTTGCTCCTTCACACACTGTACTTAATCAGAGCCATAATTATTAGTTTTCCTAAATGCAGACCTATAAGACTCGGGAATGTGACAGACATTTGCAAAGCCTGCTTCTCCAAATAGTGCTCAGCACTTGCTAGCAAAGTACAGGATTATCTACTTAGGCTGTTGCTGCTAAAGATGTATAACTAAATGATACAAAAGACCAATAAAAAAGAGGGGATTTTTGGTTTGTTGACAAAAATAACACAAAAAACACAATTCCATTGTTACATGTGCATTAGCATTTGTAATATGAGACCAAATTAAAGGATATAATGAGATGTATAGAAATCTTTTTCTGCTTTGTTCTATATTCCTACGCGTTTTGCAGTAATGCTTCCTCAGGGGATGTTGGAAATTTAGAAATTGGACAGCTCATGAGTTTTGTCAAAGGGATATATGCACTATGGGGCAGGCATTCCAATAGAACTAAGAGTTCTGGAAGCCCTCATCCACAAGTTCAAAACCTTATATCCAACAACATAGATTTCAATACCTGAATTCACATTGATATATGGGAAAAGATTTGGTGGGAAGACACGCAGCAAACGTCCAAGCAGTAATGCTCTGCCAACAAATGCCTATTCAAATATGTAAAAAAATAATTTCCATGAGACCATTGTACTGGACTGTAGATTATAATGAAAATGATTTGCTTTTGGGCTGCTGTAAGCATGTATTAGAAGAATATATACCAGGTGCAAGGAAGCCCTAAATTAACTTACATTTTTGAATAATGATGGTATTGAGTTATAATTTCAATATGTGCCAGTAATACATTTCCATGACAAATTCTTACAATGTAAGATAATACTAGAAATTCAGGGACACTTGGCACCTTTTTCACTTTAAAGGTTTGACGTATATCAAAATCACCAAGCAAGAATACCTAATGTTCAGGTCCTGAAGCAGCAAGGCCTGCAGACAAGGTCTCTAGTTTTGTTTCAAAGAAAAGAACAAAGTCTCTGGTTTATTATCATTTAGATTTGAAATCAACAAACAGAAGTTAATAATTACATAAAGAAAGAAATTAAACTAAGAACCTTGCACGATTCAAAAGCAAGACCACATTGAGAACACACTAATATACTAGGATCCATGACTTAACCCACCATGATTATGACAGTTATGGATGATGGCACATACTGTACAGAATTAGATTGCAGGACACTGCCACCAATAGGGATAACACCATATTACATACCTCTCTACGGCTCCTAGCTTTCAATTTCAGTTATAAATATTCTATAACATAATGGGCATATATGCATGTCCAGTAATGAGGTCTTGGAGGATATTAACTGGGATATTAACTTAGACAATAACATTTATAATAGAACAGCAAGAATTCAAGTTCTAAATGCAAATAGCATAGGCACCCTCTTTATCATGAAATAAGTACAGTTTAAAAATATCTATCTTCTGAAAGTAAATAAAAATAATGCTTTTCAGTAGGATGAATTTTTGTTTGTGTCATTGTGTGTGGAATTATTCTTTTATTATTTGAAAAGGCTGGAAATAAAAAACGTGTTGGTGGGTCACTAGGCCCAAAGTAATATTTTAGTTGAAGATGACACTCTATTTATAAAACAGGAAGTCTGATATTCCCACAAACATTTCCATGGTGGATATCTTCCAGGTCCATGTGTTTAAATTGAATTCTCACCAGGGAATGTTTGAGAGAATGTCAGATTCTCTGGTTTATAAATGGAGCCCTTGGCCTGCCAAGCCAGCCTTTAAAAACCTCATCAATAAGCATGCCATCTCAAAATTCATGATTTTGTTTCTTTTTACCTGGAAGTTTTACGTGTTTCCACCCACGCTTGCATCCTAGAATCTCCTGTTCATGATATAAAATAAAAACTATTCCAATAGAGAGCCTGTCATAATGGTGACAATGGATGTACAGAGCTAGGACTAAAGCAAAGGGAGCTCACAATTAAATTCCCTCACTGGAGCACAAACGTTACTGTCCACAACCAATTTTAATAATATTCCTATAACTGAACTCTAAAACTGAAGCAAGAGATCTTTCTATAAGCTATAAGAATCGGTGACACTAATTTGACAATAGGAATGTTTACTGCATGATAGACACAAAAAAGTGGAGAAGTGATATTAAAATGTCACTAAAGTGATGATCAGAAACTCTTTTCACTTGTTTGAATGGAGTAACCTATCACCAACATGGGGGAGTTGAAAAGTGGTGATAAGTGACAAGAAACTGTTTATAGGTTTAAAGGTTTCTAAGCTTTCCAGCCTATGATATTCTTCACCTACAAAGTAGAAAAAAAGGACAGCATTTATATCGGATTATCCAGTGAATCAGTTTGAACCTGCTGTGTTCCACCATGAAGGGGTTTGTGATCAGAAAGGCCTTGAGGCTGCTGCTGTCATGTACCCAGGGAAGAGAAACTCTGCAAAAAGTGTTGGCAGTGGCATGTTTTAAAGAAGTCTGCTTCATCTGCCTGTTAGTTGATCTTGCCGTTCTCCTTGTTCCTTCCCTCCTTTGTTACCATTCTTGTAGGGTATAGTGCTCACTTTAAATGGTTTAAAAATATTTTTACTTTCTTCTGGATCAACTATGTCTATAAGGTTTTTTCTACGATGCTGTTTTGTAGTATGTTTATTATGTTGACCCTGATGGACTTGTCTTTTTTCAACCTAACTATGTAAAGACTCAATGCTATCTTCGAAAGTCCCCTAAGCTAGCAATTCTAGGACTGTTAAGTTTCATTGGCTATTGGTGGCTAGGTCATACAGAGAAAGTAGCAGTGTGGCCTCATTGCACTTACACTTATATAAACTTACTTGAATGTGCCTTGATCGTTCACTGCAGTGTCACTCTTTCTTCACTCAGTGGCCCTGATTTATTGCCTCTCTAAAAGGCTGGGAAAGAATACACTTTTATCAGTGAAGCTTGGTGATCCAGCAAACCTGGAATGGATCTAGTCCAGGATTGAAAACATTTGCTAACAAATAGCAAATGACTTTTAGGAAATCCGATCCAGGTTTGCTGGAATACCCAGATTCAATGATGAAAGTGTATTCTCTCCAGCCTTGGAGAGCTTTAATAAATCAGGGCCATAATGTTCAAGTTAGGCTTCTCGTGGGTGAATGTAAATGAATGATCACCCATTTACAAACTTTTTTGCTGTTAACAAACTTTGCTTATCTCTTTGGGACCTATGTTGACCAATATTTCGTTTCAGGGCATCTTTGCTCTTTTTCTTAAATGATTTCTTCTAAAAATGATTTTTTCTTTCTAAAAATCAGAATTTATTGTGTTGTTTTGTCTGGATAAACTCCTGGAAGGATCATTACTGGTATGGTAGAAGAATCTAAGCACTCCATGAGCTCCTGCAAGTGTGCTATACAAGTTACATTTAACGCAAATTCTCATTTGTATTTTTCACCATTGTAAACCAACAACGTGCTTTCCCACAAAGGAAGTTTAGCCTGTGTAAAATGTAGAACATCATTCATGTGTTCCTAGAATGGCATTAATAAGAAATATGGCCCTGAGTGCATGCTATACACCTGAGACAGGTCGTAGTTACACATTACAGTTTGACTTACCAGACTAAGCCTTACCTAGCTATTTATGCCAAATGTGTCAAACATTCTAGACTGTTCCTTGCCTATTTGATACAGATTCTTATAGACAGAATAGTAAATCACACAAAGGCACGCTGCACTAATACCGTCACCTTAACACTTAGCTTAAAAAAAGGCTAAGCCGAGAATGCTTAAGAAGCCTTTAGCCAAAATCATTGGAGTTGGAAAAGGAGGATAACGTTCTTGAAATATTTATCAGCTCCATGCATTTTGCAAACCATAATCTTTTATTCTTGCTTTTAAAAGGTAGATTCTCCAACCTCTTACTGGTGGCGAGAGCAGAAATACCACTCAACAGTTTTTAGTCAGGGGAAAAAAATTGCTTGAATGCATAATGTAAGGATTACAGTTAATTAGCCAACACTAGAAGAGAATGCAGAGCGTGAGCAGGTAGAGAGATAATTAGCGTTTGGGATTAAAATGAAATTTACTTCCTGTTGTGTAGTAGCTTTTGAAATTTCATTAATAATGATAAAAAATGTTTTGTTAAATTTTAAATAATGACTTTTTTTTGAAAGGATACACTGAAACATGAAACTTTTCTGCTAAATTTGCATTTTAGGAATGTAAAATGCATTTCACCAAGAAAAATGGTAGGAACAAAAATAAATGATAAAATGTTGCCCTTCTAATATTTCATTGAAGTGTATCTAAACCCAAGAACAAAAACATCATATACTTCAGCTTACCACTACTTAGATATGCATGATGGTTATTTTAGGTTACCAATTGTGTTTTTTTCCTCTTTACATGCATATTATTATTTGTCTTTTTTTGGCGGGGAGGGGATCCTCCCAGTAACACACATCCAGTCCTAGGGTGACAAAACTGACTTAATGTAATAAATCTATAACATTTTAACCTTGGCCTGCTTGCTCATTAAATGGACTAGGGGATTTCTTTTCCTCTACCTACCAGCATAACATAACAAATAAAATTGTTAACTTTGTATTTATATGCAGCCAATGTATGCATCTGAATTTAATTTGCTATCAATCTTTTAAATATTTGCACAGTAGCATTCTGTTTGGGGGAGAATGGGACAGCAACAGGGACCAGTCTTCTTGTAACATAGAAGTTAGCACCACGAATCACAAAGTGTAGTTTGGTCAAAGAAATTAACATTCCCAAAAATTTTGTTTTGCAGGGTTGACAATTTATTTTAATTTCAATAATGTTTGGCAGAGCGAAAGTGTGTATTTACTTTCTTCTTTAGAAAACAACCTGGTATTGACACATATTCAGCAACATTTTTTATTCTATATTCTATATCTATGTTTGGGTTATTTGGATATTTGTTACCTGCAATGTTGAAATAGCACCATAGTTTGTCCAATGTTATTATGGCATAGTATTTGGGATCATTCGACTAATAACAAATTGACATTTACTAAAGATTCATATAGAAACAAGATTTTGGTAACCAAAAACGTTTAATAATTTAGGAAAATGAGAAAGAAGAAAACGTACGTGCTTACTATGGGGAACAACTTTTGCGATGTTTTTCTTTAAACCAGCAAAACTTGAACACTTTGTTGTTGTGATTGAACTTTTCACATATTCTTTTTGAACAAAGGGGCAGCCCATCATAATGATAAGTTAAAAAAATATAAGAGGAGTGGGTGGAGGGAAACTCCAATCTCCAAATGTTAAAACGTTGCCCATGCTGGCTTTCCGATGTACAGAAAGCTAAATCAAACTCTATAGATATGTGCAGACACCTCCATGGGTCTACATGCTATACCTACTATTGGCTTTTTTTTTTTTAGGGGGCATAGTCACTTTCGGTCTGAAAGATTTAACCAAGTTTTGGCTGATACAGGTAAAAAAGAGGATTATAGTTGTATTATTTGACTAGAAGCAGGAAAGGTTACATTGGGTTTCAGGCTAGTTATACAGGAGTCTGTAAAGTTTTCTTTTAGGTAACGCCTGGCAAGTTCTTTTAAGGTTACATGGTTATCAAGCTAATAGACTAGTTTTCGAGGATGTGGCTATGGGAGGAAAATGGGAACAGCTCCATTAGGCACAAAGATGATAAGAGAGCATTATTACATTATAAAAAAGACAAGATATTAAAAAATGCTTCATAAGCCTGAAAAAGGCTGACGAATTATTTTCACAATTATACTGTATTGTTATCAGTATTTCAAGAGTGCATAAGAGCATAGCATAGCAAAAAATATATATGGATTGTAGCCCAATATTCTTTACATAGTGGATAAGGTAAATCCCTAACTTTCACTTTTACTCCATGTGTGTAACTGCACACACTGAGCACATCAGTAAAAAAAAAAAGGTTGGACAACCACAAGATGTATTATCCCCATTCATGTCCTATGATGAGCAGATTTACACAAGTAGAGGCGTAGAACAGTGTCTTTAGTATTCAACCCCAACAAGGTGGGATGCTGGAATTATCTACTGCTATTTGATCCACCAAGATGAATCAGTCATTACACTTTAATTATTGCAGTAGCAAGGATTTCAAATAAAAGATGGGTGAAAATAATACTAGATAGTATCAACCGTCATAAATATATCTAGATGGGTTAATGAGGGGCTGAGTGTTTCAATCTCCCAGTCTTTACGGCTGTTCCTATAGCATAGGGCATGACTTTTTCTACAATAGCAATAACCGTTCTAAACCACTGATCCCCGATATAGCAGCTCACATCAATCCGGCATCTTCCTGAAAATGTACTTTTAAGCACCTTAATTGCATTTCAGAGATAACCCTGCAGGCAAAGTGACAGGAAGAGAAACCCTATAGAGCAGTTTGGCGGTCAGCCTTTTTGTTTTAAATCAATCAAACATCTGTGACTAATGCAGCTCTGGGCAGCTCCTCAGGAAGCATTAGCCCTATTAGTCTGTGCTGGCAGGAACACAGAATAATATATTTATGGACAGAGCACATGTGCATTGCTGATGGAGAATAAGCAGTGGTCAGCAGATTTACCTTGTCAGAAGTTCACAGTACAACATTTATTCCACAGCCTTTACCCATTTATGTAGACAAGAACACCAGTATGTAAACTCTAGTTCATACCAGTGATGTCAGAACATAATTAGGAACAAACCTAGCTATGGAAAATAAATGGCTAAGGCTCGATACCAATGATATGTTCCCAGAGCCTCCTTTATACAACTATGGTATTAACTTACTAAACAGTAGATACAACGTCTATAAAATATGTGTTATTGCCATGATAGTTCAATAATTTACCTTTCCAGGAATACACAAGAAACAAATTGACAGGG
This sequence comes from Pyxicephalus adspersus, assembly GCF_032062135.1. Classification (NCBI taxonomy): domain Eukaryota; kingdom Metazoa; phylum Chordata; class Amphibia; order Anura; family Pyxicephalidae; genus Pyxicephalus; species Pyxicephalus adspersus. The sequence continues at coordinate 104,630,459 of NC_092862.1, read as the reverse complement.
TCACATGGGGGTATAGAGCTGCCACTTGAGATGCCACAATAGGCAAGGGAACCTAAGAGGAGCCTAGGGCCCAGACGGTGTCCTTGATGCTCACCTACAACCTCTATACTGTAGTAAACCAGAAGGCTAGCACAATTATTTAAAGCTGTCCACCTGCGTGTCACATCACAAGAAAACATACACATTTAGGCAGTTAGTGTCTGGTGAGAATATGTCAGTACAGTACAAATGAAATGGCTTCTCTGTGCCAAAGACCCCATCTTTTTCAGACACATGACCTCCCTACAAAGCTAGGCTTCCTTGGAGCAGCAGACAACAGCATTTGGAATGAAAGAATTAAAGGTGGAGGGCCAAACTGCAATGGACTGTCACACTGCAACTCAAAAAGCATTTTAAAAAGCAAGTCATCATTTCTGCTTTCTGTGTAGGCCCTCAGATAGTCAGCTATATGGCCCAACAACCATTGTGCATATTAAGTAAAGAAAATGCTAACCGGTACAGAGTAAGTAGGTGGTTGGTTTGGCGGTGGTTTGGCAAAACAGTATTTCTAGATATCAAGTCTGCATGAGAAGAACTCACAAACACTACATTATTGTAGAACAGTGCAGTGATGATCTGAATATGACCAGTAGTGCTATCATTCACCTATTTGTACAGACATAATTGGAATCCATCAGATTATTTCCAGTCTGCTGTACAGAGCCTCACTGGTATACATCGCCTAATTTTATTTTATTGCCTGCAGATTTCTTTTGGCTTTCTTACAATGAGTGTCTATACTGGTTACTGTACAAGGCCAACTAAAATCATTGTCATAAATATGATTATCCTAGGAAAACTTACAGTTGAACAATATTGCATATGCTGTATGTCCCCAGAGACAACCATTAATTGTTACTGGAAAATATCACAGCAAAGATTTTCTGACTATTGATTTACTATTAGCTGGTACTGGCTGTGTTTCTGCCCAGCATATCAAATGCCACTGGAAAACGGAGTTCTTTTTAAATTAATCATAAATGACAATATTCCGACACATGAAGCATAATCCCAGCTGTCAAGATGCTACTGTTACTAGACATTTTCTTTTGGTAGAAAATTTTGCTATAAACATAAAAGACCGTTTTTTGAATGTACATTTTGGTTTAAACATGAATTTTCAATTTAAAATATTTTACAGGTGTTGTTGTAACAGCCAAGTAGTTTGCATTTCCTTCCTGGAATTAAACCAATGTCCCTAACTGTTTGCTAGTTAAAATGGTACACAAAAAATGAAGCTTAAAGTACAGATAAATTCCAAATGAGTCCAATGTGGCACATCCTATAAAATGGAATACCGGACATCCATGTGCTGAAACTGCTGGGTTGCTGATTTTTGCTGCAAGTATTCAACATTTTTGGCTGTGCTGTGTTACTTCAACCCAAGCATAGATAAGTACACTTCTCTATTCCAAGCATTTAGATAATTAGAATTTAAAGAAATCGATCTACCAAACAATATGTTTCATCAATCCGCCTCTATATTTGATTATAGGGGGTGCATTATAAATTGTTGGCCTTACAACCAAGATCCAAATGCCCCACCTCGGTTTTCTTTCCTTAGATTAAATAAAGTCCACTAAGGCGTCATTTTGTATACCCAGAGTAAATAAATTAAAAACACAATTTTTTTTTTATTCTGACTTCTATATATTTTTATAAAAACATGCACATGGAATTAGCTGTTTTTTTTAAATACTATCTCTTTTATTTCAGTAGACTATGAACAAAAGATCAAAAGATTTTTTTTAGAAATCTTTACAGCCACCAAAACTTCTGGCTTGTATTGCCTATTACAGGGATGAGTTACACTCGAAATTTGGTATCAAGGAAAGTTGGTCAGGCAAGGATTAATCCAATATTTTAGGTGGCTCAGTAGGAAGAAACATTGCCAGATACAACCTACTAGGGGTACTTTAAAAGGAATGGTTCTCCTTATTTATTAACATGGCACCAAGAAATTCACCATGGTGTTGAAAGGTCTACTGACATTATTTGGAAAAGTTAAACCTGGAGAAATCCCTCATTTGCTCTATTGGTACAACTACACCTAAACCAACCACTGTGGATACCCAATGACAATAGATCACTAATATTAAGTACCCAGGGATATAAATCCACACCTTTTTGCATAGATTTCCTGATCAAACTCTAACTGTCATAACACCAGCCATAGCAAAAAAGTGCCATGTCAGTCACTTCCAAAACAATTGGTCAAATTAGTCAATATTTTTAAAATTATATTTTTAAAAAAATAGAAAAAAATCTAAAATCTTAAAAAAAATAGATTTAAATCTACACCTTTCCTTATCCTTAAAAAATGTTTTGTAATGTAAACTTTCTTATTTTACAAGTATTTGCAGTTTAGACGTGGAATTAGCCAACTTTTAGCCTTAATTGCTGGGTAATCAGCATACTTACAGGACCTCCAGCCATGCCAGCATCACACAATTAGAGAAGGGACTTGTGGATGGTGGTAGGGGACAGAACTTAAAGTTTATTGGATCCTGTAGACACAATGTGGAGTTAATGCAAGGGAGTGCCCTATCCTGGAATTTGGAAAGTTTAATCTACTCCAACCAGTGTTACGAGCAGCCAATAAAAATCTGATGCAAAGCAGCTACAGACCTTTGCTAGTATGGGCCCCCCCTTTAGCTTTCTACAGTGTAGTACTCATTAGCACTTCAAAGACAAAATCTTTCATCACTCCATAGTACGGTCCAGACCCCTTTTTCCAGGTACTACAAAGTCTTTTATTAAAATCCTTTACCAGGAAATTTATTCCAGCAGAGTTTAGGCTCTTGGGACTCTTTGCAATGGTTACCCTATTATGACTGAGTACCACTAATAGTCCACAGAGGACAATAAAGATTGTAGGAGGGATTCCTTACCATAAGTGTTCCTGACGCTGTACCTTCTGCAATTCAGTAAAAAAAAAAAAAAAAATCTCAAAACCTAATCCATCTCAAGAGTTGGGGCTCCCCATATGATTTAGTAGGTGGTCTATGTACTCATTCACTATTTTACTATATGACAGGCAGATAGCAAATAACAAACCAGTGATCCAAATTTTTACATCCTATGTATTGAATTGTTTGTTCCGATTCAAACACTTATCATGTAAAAATTGTAAATTCTTACATTATAGATATGACTTCATGACAGGGGGGGCAGGGAGTAGACAGGTTAGGGTTAAAAATTGTTTTGGGGTTATTGTGGTCAGCTTGTGGATTGGTAGAATGTTTGATGTAAGAGTTGGGTTAAGGTGATATAAGGGGAAGGGGGGGGAGAGATGAGGTCATAGAAAATTCAGTTGGGAAAGAGAAAGATTTCCACCCATCCTCTGTTGTTGTAGAGGATTATGGCTTGGGGTTTTTGTTTTGCAAGTTAGGTTTGGTAATAGGGGTTGAGGTAATTGAGGGCAGTGTCAGTATCAATCAAGTTGAAGACCCATACTTAATGTGAAGTCTCCTGAATTATGTGAAAATTAGGTGAATTTAAATTTTAGTTTGGGAAAGTCTGCGAGTAGTTGTGATATTGTTCCCAAGCTGGGTGATAGAGTGGCTGGAAGCAGCAATATCATGTTGGATGCAGATACCAAGTGGGAACCGGGAAAGATTTTATGAAACAGTTGCAGTTGTGTTCTGTTGATTAAGATGTTGCTATTCATTTTTTTCTGAATAGTATTCTTTTATTATTATTGTGTTATGTTGTGGTTAATATTGTTGTTATTATTATTATTATTTTTACCACCTGGGCGGTTAGCCCGTACCTGGTTCAGGGTAAGAAAACTTGCTACTATCGGTTACCCTGAACCAGGTAGCTAAAAATATAAACAAGCGTAGCATTGCAATCCGATTGTCATACAACATTGTATGACAATCGGATTACAACTGAAAAAAATACTTACCTTGTCCCCGCAGTTTCTCCGGAGACGTCTTCTCTCTTCTTTCTTCATCCAGAGTGTGCAGTAACGATCTCCGGGGTTTCCCGGTGACGTCAGTGCGGGCGGGAGGCGGGGCAGGAAATTCAAATCACTTTGTATTGAACTCAATACAAAAAAGCTGTATTGAGTCCAATACAAAGAAATCTTTATATAATATATATATATATAATTGTATTATATATATATTATATAAGCTACTGTACATTTTCATTGCATTATACACTATTTTTGTTTTTTAAAAGATTTTTTTTTTTTAATTTTTAAAAAAAAAAATTTTTACGTTTATTGTTAAATTTATAAAATTTTGGACATATTTCGGTGAGTCATGCCTAAGAATTATAGCCTACAATCTAAAATAAATTTCCATGCAAAAAATTTTTTCTTTTTTCATTTTTGCATGGAAGTACGGAAAGAATTAGAACACCCGGCATTCGCGTACACGTCCCTCTGCGATTTCTGATGATGTCAGTGCATACGTCCATCAACGGGGTCGAAGCGGGAAATTCAAATATTTTGTATTGGATTCAATACAAAGTCCTGTATCCAATCCAATACAAAATAATACAAAATATATTTATGTGGTTTTGTCTATAGGTATGTGACGTTGGACGTTGGTTTTAAAATTTACCACACTAGGGAGATGTTTTAGAAAAATATATTACTATACAGTATACCGAATTATTGCATTTTCAGTATTTTTTATTTATTCATGAATTCTTGTTTAAGCTGATTTTTGTGTTTTTTATTTATTTTATTATTAAAGTTAATTTTTTTTTTACATGATTGTCTGTTTCAAACTTTATAATATTCAGGATATATACTAGACCCTTGTTCGGACATATTTCTGTAAGTTACAGGTCTACAATTTAAAAAAAAAAAAATTCATGAAAAATAGTGTACCGCTTTTGGTACAGAAATCTGGACATCAGTGAAACGCCCAGGTGGTTAATAATAAAAATAATAATAATAATAATAATCCTCATCATCATAATAATATTAATATTAAACAAAAGGCTTACTGGCCATTTAATCAAAAAAGGAGTGTGTTGTGTCTTATTTGAGAAAGGTGGGCAGAAAGGTTTAGCAAGGTGTGTCTGCAGGACTGTGGTATACTGTAGCCATGTGTACATAGATTTTAGAATTTATATAAACAGAATATATTTAGGAACATTACTTAATTAGAGAGGTCAAAAAAATCTGGACCATATGCCAAACACATTATAAATAATGAATACAGTACAATCACTTGGATGATAACACAATTAACTAAAGTGATCTAATTGTAAAATCTATACTCACACTTCATAGTTAGAAACAGCTATTTTAATGAAGCTGTAAAAGAAAAAAATATATGCTAGTGTTAAATAATGTGTGGCAGTAAAAAGTGTAATATTCAATGTAAAGAAAACAGTAAATCGTCACTGAAAATCATATCACTTTTTTTCTGAATCCTTTGTGACTTAATACTTAGTTCTTGTCCCACTGCCTACATTATGTATAGCAAAAAAAATATACACTCCAGGCAAACACAAAAATGTAGTGCATAAATGCATTTCTAATAACAAGTTTTACTTTTCAATCCATGGTTGCTTGAGAAAAGCATACTCGTTAACTTTGTGTAAAATCCTCATTTATTGTTAGTATTGATCTTTAAAGTTAAATCCACACTTGCTCCAAGGTTAAAAAAACATTCCCTTTATAACCTTTTTCATCCACACCACCCCACCACCCTCTTTTCCCTTTAATAAAACCAGTAATGGAGATGTGGTGAAAATGGCCTTTTATTAACTTACAAAATAATTTAACATAATTTACATATTTAAATAATCATAAATAGCAAATATAAAATAGCAACAATAACATAACCAATCCAAGACAAAAACCTTACACGTTTTCCAACATATGTGCAAATGGAATTGTACTTTATAGTTTGTAACTAGAACTTTTTCACAACTCTTTTTCTTTAGCCTCTTTTACAGATCCAATGTATATGAATATTTGTAATACTATTTTCTGCACCATCCAAGTGCTCCCTTTCTCTAATAAAGTTGTAAGATGTTTTATGCTTCTTTGTCAATCTTACTTACTTTTAACATTTTGAAAAATTATTGAAATGAAAAACCTAAAACAAAGAAGAGAGAAAGAGAGAGACAGAGTACAGGTATTCCATATTATTAGCCAGACTTAATTTAATAATAATGTTAAAAATACCGCACATAAAGAATGTAGGTGACAGACACGGTATACAGCTTTAACCCTTTGGCCTCGATTTATTACAACTCTCCAAGGATGGAGAAAATACACTTTCATCTGGAATGGATTTTTTCATCTGGAATCTGAATCTGGATTTTCACTGGAATGGATTTCTTCAAAATTATTTGCTATTTGCTAGCAAATGTTATTAGTCCTAGACCGGATCCATTTCAGGTCTGCTGAATCAACCAGCTTCACTGCACTTTGCTGGCAGGATTGGCACGTGCTGTGGTCTCCAGTTGTGCATCAAGGAATGCTCGATGCAAACCTGAGTTGTAATGAGATATTGAGTTACTGTTGCATATCTATTAGATTGAATTAGTGTTTTTATTCCCATCTGATCTCTGGACCTTTCTCTGTAAATCCCTGGAGATGGTTGTGCATGAAAATCCCAGCAGATCATCATTTTCTAAAAAACTCAAACCAACCTTCTAGGCACCAACATCCATGTCACATTTAAAGTCACTTCAGTCATCATTTTCTCTTACCTTGTATGTATCCCAATACCATAGACGGGTACATCTTTGATTGTACTCCCTTTTTAACCAATTTAGTACACATGCATGTTGTATACCCCTGAGAAAGCCTTTTTGGCAAAACGTAACAAGACGTTTTTTGCTTATCCACATTTCAGGATAGGGGTTCTTCTTAGAATAGAAGGTATATGTTGAGCATAGCGATGTCTATTACATGACCTTAAAATGGGTGATGGCTATTTTCATAATACTGTACTGATGTACTATTAAGAACTGTAAGCGCTTTCTTTTCAAATACATAAGGTCAAAAAAATAGCCTTGAAGCCCCTTTCTTTTTTATAATGTAGATATGCTGCATTCAACGGAGGTGGCTACCTTAAGAATATATACATGAAAATGTAAGAAAGTGGGAGGGGAAACTCCTCCATACTCCTATACTGTTATTAAAAATCTGTGTTAACAATGATTTGAACAGGTATACCTAATAAAGTGTCCGGTAAGCGTATATAATATCATCAGTGTTGCAGGAGTGTTAAACTGAACATTGGCTCTATTTGGGCTAACCAAAGTTAGTCCTTTTTGTATAACTTTTTTTTTAACTACAATATTTTTTTCTGAAGTCAACAGCCCTTCACTGTGTACAATCACCCCCTAGTACTACTGACAGTAACTAATAATTATTTCATTCATTTAAAGTGAGTTTTTTTATTTACTGGCAGCCATCAGAGGCAGGACCCCAAACAAGTAAATCTTTTAAGGACTCAAATCTACGTAGACATGTGTGATGTGTGTGAATTTGTCTTTATAGTTTCACTTTAAAAGATAACCCCAAGCACATACATATGAACCAGCCACATAGGTAAACATTGGAATTTCTAAATTAAATGTAATATCAGGCAACCATTTCATGTGTTCTACTGCAGGAAAACTATAAACAGGCCCTAAACATTAGACATAATGATAAAAGTATTTCCATCAAGCTATTTATTTTAACATCAATATCTAAAAAACTATTGGAAACATTATACTTTCCCTTCTGATTGAACTATATGCTTTGCCTATCCACACAGGTGTAAGAGTAAGAGTAACAGAAATATTACAATCATAATAAACATCTACTACAAATATTTAAAAAGATTACGGGGCTTTTGTATTTGTATTTGATCTTTATCTTTTCATTTTAAAGCTAATGTTTATGTACACGTGTGTTCATGCAAAATGGTTAATGCTTTACTCTGAAAATGTATGTTAGCAGCTTGTCAAATGATAGCACAGAACTTCTATTTCAAGGTGCAATAGCACCCCCTCCTCCATGTCTGCATATACGTGGAAAGCACTGCAGAAGAGGTGGGAGTTGGAAAATTCCTCCATCTGTAAAACCTTGATAGTTCTATGCTATAAATAAATGTATAATCATGCAGATAACTTAAAATGTCTAGCGTAATATAACTAATGCTTTCCTCTAATGCCATAGTCTATTCCACAAGGTTGTATTTACAGATAAAATAAAGAAATGGAGTAATAATAAAGTTTGCTGTTTTAAAGTTGACCTCTAGCCATATCTTTCATCTTTCACAGTTGTACAGGCTGCTCTTCTGTACTGATTCTGTTAACTCTGATTTCATTGCACACAGTAGGGCTCTTAAGTCAGATGGATTCCATCTCCATATACAGCATGACTGTGGCAAGCCATAGCCGTGCAGATGCGCCTTACAAACTTGCCCTTCCCCTTAATTCCAATCTCCCACCCCCTTAAAATACCCCCACATCCCAATCCCCCCACCAATGAATTACCACTCCAAGCATTGCTTAAATGGTCCGTAGGCCTTTTATTAACAAAATTATAACCAAAATTAATTTAATATCAAATAAAATATAAATAACAATATAAACAATAAAACAGTATAAATAAACATACATACATAGAATAGCCAATATAACTTAATATCCTTATAATTAAAGAATAAGTACCAGATAAACAATAACAAATATCCTAACCATATTGCTTTCCCAACTTTCTTACTGGTTGCAGGTCCTCGAAGGCCACCATCTTACACCTTTTTTGGGGTCTGCACCTTAAAGACAGTTGCTCCCAGCCACCCATACTCCCAGCTCGGGAACGAATATATCCTTTTTTTGTGTAGACCCTCCCCACAACACTTTACCAGACCATTAACCCAAACCAGGGATTCCATACCAAAGATGGAACCCTAACCAAAATATTGCCAACAGCACACTCCCCCGGAGAACCTCAACCGCCGGCCCTACTAGCCAAACCAGCAATCAAATATCTAAATTGCCAACCACATAAGCCCTAAAGGGAGGGAGGGAGGGTGGGAAAAACTTTTCCTAAATGCTGTCTCTCTCTGAAAGGGGGGGGTCCCTCCTCCTCCGGTCCATTTTCACTACTCTTGCCCCTCCTTAAACCTCCTCCACCTCCTTTCCCCCTCCCATTCCTCTCATTTGCTCTTGTCTAAAACTTTTAACCCTATGCTATCTGCCCCCTGACTGCCCAGTCATGACGGCCTTCCCCTATGCTCCTTCATTGTTACAGGCCTCACTTCCTATAGGCCCCTTCCACCACGATTTGCCTGCAAATTGAAACACAAAAGACTCATGATGGTACGGTATCACTGGTAGTGATTGGCTGCTGATTTTTGTGTGATTGCTCACAGGCTAATTCTTATCATTTCACATACAATTGCAATGCTCCTAAGCACAGTATTTCTACCATTTTCAGAGTGGTCAGGGAGATCAAAAATTTACAAATGAAAAAAATGTATTTTGTTTTCATAGAAATTAAACGTTGGATATAAAAATGTGTTTTTAAAGGCAGCTGAGAAGCAGTGAAAATCTGTTCCCTGCTGTCATTTACAGACCACTGGAAGCTTTAAAGATAGCAGCCAGACACCCTGATATGCCAGCAGTGGGCAGGGAGGGAGAGACAGGGAAGGGCTTATGGCTGGCTGCTTCAGAAAGCTTCCAACTCTACCAGAATGGTCAGAGGTCAAGGAAAATTATAATTGCTGCTACAGACAAAAGGCATCATTAATTTCTTTGCGAGAGTGCAAATTCTTAACATTTTTTTGTTAACAGCTTTAAAAAAATGTTACATGATGACAGTGGCTCTATTGATTTTGTTGCCACCATACATCCTGAATTTTAAAGAATGAAAACAGCCACAGGTATAAGCTTGTTTAGCTGTAACTTACTGCTATAAAATATGAGACTGCACAGGTAATAAGATAACACAATCATATGACTACAATTTAGGTTCCATTAGGTTTGCGTTGAAATTGCAAAATTTTAGGGTAATTCTAAAGCTCCTGAACATGGTTTGTCTCCAAAATGTTTTTGGAGGGGTGGTGTTCCCAAAAGAAAAAAATGTAAAAAGGCATGTGTTTATTAATAAATAAAAGGTATTGTTATCTCTGAAATACATTGGTTGAATAGTTTCTGTCATTGTCCATTTACTGGACAAATAAGAGAATGACAGGTGCTATTCCATATGTAACTGTTTTATTATTTTTTTTTTATTTAATTTACAGAAAAACCACATGCTTTTTATTTTTAGTAGGACATGCAGCACCCCACGACACCCCCGCAATTTTGGTGACATTGTTAGAATAAATGTGTAATTACTTGAAATTTCAAGGTCATAGACTTCAATGCAAAGAGATTAATTAAGCAGTAAACTGAGTTTCTGCATGTACTTTTAACAATATTTTGATGTGATTAAAACAACGATTTTTTAACAGATAATCCCTATGTCAAAGTTTACCTCTCTGTCTGTATCCTGGTATAAACAGGGAACCTGGGAGCACTTACAGTAGCTCAGAACACTTCCAGGTTCATAGCTGTTCAAATCCCAGCTGAAAAGGGGAGTAGATCAAATAAAGACATTGCTCAAACAACTGCAGCAGAGAACAGTGGAGATATATAGGATCCTGACGTCTCTATAAACACGATACCTGTCACCTGACCAATGCTATCAAGCAAGGGCTTCTTAGCTGCCTTAATATAGTAATTACTTGGCAAAACTTATATTGAAGTGTTAAATGGAATAAAATATATTAAAATAAAAAGGGCAAAAACAATGTATAATAGTAATTACTTATAGGAAAATAATATTGAACTGTAAATAAGTATTAAAATATAAAAAAAAAGGGGCAAAAACAAATTACTTACATACAAATGCATGTGTATGGCATGAACATGTATGTAAGCAATTGCACAGCACATATTGGATATTACTGTACATGTAGGAGAGAGAGAGAAATAATTCTAGGGCCCTCATTTATGGTTAACTCATGCAATAAGCAGAAGGAAGAGGTTGTACTTAAAGGTCATATTTTTAGACTTTGGTGCTGCAGATGTATTTTAAAGGCTGTCAGACTTCTATACAGGTAAATGGATTAATCATTCCATTGTTTAGGAAGTCACACCTGCCTTTCGGCTTAATCTAATGCTGCTCCCTATCACATTGCTGAGGTGAACCCCAACCCACACACTCATTTGTTCAGTAGTGTAACATGACAGGGTCAGCCACATGGATTACTTGGCAGAAAGCTGCCCTCCTGGGAACAATTACATGAAGATACAAGTGCAGTAATAGAGCTCACCCACACTCCTGCCACCCCCTACAAATCAGCTGTCACTTACAACTCACATGGTACTTGGAAGATGCACCCGTTTTTTAAACAATAATGGCAAGTTTCAACAGTATAGATAGATTCAGCCTTTACCCTAAGAGATATAGGTATATAGCTAGCTATTTACAGGAAAGGCTTTAGGGTTTACTCTTCACCACTTTGAAGTCCTATCCTAAAGCCTAACTCCACACACACACGCACATATTTATATATAAAAATATACTTTTCTGTATGTATATGTATATTACATTCTGCATATATATATATATATATATATATATATATATATATATATATATATTTTTTTTTTAGTTTTTTATTTTTGTCTATCCCCTCTTTGGGGAGCTTAATCTTAACATCCTGTATGTGTAAAATTCCTGTATGTGTTGAGTCCTGTTTTGCACATGGATGACAAACAGCCAGTGCTGGGTGCCCAGCTACATGGTGGCAACATACAATAAAAGTCAATAAAGCCAGCACACCAAATTTTTGTCAGACTACAAATTTACTGGAAAATGCATCATAACAACATGATGTTTCAGAAATCTGCAGGTTTCCTTTGTCATAGTTTGACTCCATTTGCATGTCTTGAGAAAGGAGCAAAGGAAGCCTGCATGATTCCAGAACATCATGTAGGGGTATGTGATGGATTTTTTAGTAAATTTGTAGCTTGACTAGATCTTTGGTGTGCTGGCTGTTTTGACTTTGTATTGGATCAGAGGTAAAAAGAAAGCTTCTGAAAAAAAATCAAAAAGTTTGGCTGGAGTTGGGCTTTAAAATCTAACTGATTTTTTTTGTCTTTACAGTGCTTTACCAATATAAAAGGTTATAATATTTAAATCTAACCTGTTGTAAAACAACAGCCAACAGTTACTACCATGTCTTTATTAATTCAATAAAAATAAAGTGTAAAGGAGAAGCATTGTGTGAAAAACTCACTGGAGCGTTTCAACAAATGTTCATAAATGCATTTTGATAGTTTACTGTTACCACTTGTATGGTGGTTGAAACTGAGGTTCTGGGAAAGTTGGGAGTTGTAGTTAGCTAAGGGTCCTTCAGAAGTAGACTCTTTTTTTTCTTATATCTAATCTAGTATATTATATATCTTTATTTATAGTCACTTATTTTTGCTGAATAGAAGCAAACTCAGGGACTTTGGACTCCCCCTGATTTTGACCTCATTGGTGAACTCCAAATAAGACGAGTGAGAATTAGGTCATCCTGTCTGATGGTCTTATTTGCACAATTTGGGCAGTCACTATGGTATTTTACAAATCAATCAATGAAAATTGTGTGTAATTGTGTGATCAGTATTCACCAGATATACAATATAAACACATAGATAAAGGATAAAATAGGAAACTGTGAAAAGAATTCAGGTTGATGATCAAAGCTGTTTACATTTTCTCATTCCCATGAATTGGGGAATAGTTAGAGAAATCAAACAAAACTAGTGCATTTATTAAGGTTTTACCTAATTTACAACCTATCTTGTTAGGGCCATGGACACCCAGCTGTGTCCTAAATGTACATTTAGAATAAAATTATAGAATAAAATTATATTCAGAAGTCTTTGAGTTTTTAGTTACCTTTGCTCACACTCTTCTTTCTCTGATAATTACACACATTATTATCATTACACTGTATTTATATAGCACCAACATATTACACAGTACTGTACAAAGTCCATAGTCGTGTCACTAACTATCCTTCGAAGGGGCTCACAATCTAATGTCCCTGCCATAGTCATATGTTTTTAACATGCTCTTATTGAATTTTGAGGGAAGCCAATTAACCTAACTGCATGGTTTGGGAGGAAACCGGAGTACCCAAAGGAAACCCACGCAAACACAGGGAGAACCTGCAAACCCCATGCAGATAGTGTCCTGGCTGAGATTTGAACCTGATACCTAGATACCTAGCGCTGCAAGGCCAGAGTGCTACCCTCTGTGCCACCAAGCTGCCCACATACATACAGCACAAAAAAAATCTAGAATGCAATCCTATTGATGTTCCAGAGAGAAAAAGGTGTGATGTGTAAAAAGTATGTTGCCTTGTCACAGATCTCTGGAAGCTCAACTGAGTCATCCAAAGATCACTGTCAGGAAAAAAGATGCCATTTGTCAGACCTCATTCTGCCAGGAAATTGAAAAAAAAAGACAAAGTGATGTAACACATCTGATCACAGTGCTAATACTCAAATCGCAAAAATGTAATAAACTCTAATATCCTTTAAATTTTTGCAGCAAAAGTTGATGTTAATGGTATAGTTGTGTGGTAGACTTCTGTAAATGTTATAAAGATAACACACCTAGATAATAAAACCGGGAAGTAATGCTACCCACATAACAGTTGAAGCAATCCCAAAGGCCCTACCACATATTGTCTTGCTAAAGAATGAGTTTAGAAATGTGTTGATGTAGGCACATCAGCATTACAATTAGATCAGATCTGTGCTGATACTGAGCTTGCTAAAAAAAATATTGTAGACCCAAGCTGACCACATTTTGAGAATAATTTGTGATTATAGTTCACAAATTAGCTTTAATTGGATCAAATAGTAGAAACATACCTTTGCAGATATCTTGCTATGCCTTGTATAAAAGGGGCATGTGCAACATGCGGGGTAGAACCTGGCTCAACCTAGATCCTGGAAACAACGCTAATGTGCAGGAGTTATTTCATCAGTAGCATCCCGATGACTGAAAAGTATCATGGTGTACCAGGAAGAATTGGCAGCTGAGATAATAGTTTGGGGGGGCATACAGCAGTGACAGGGTCCTGGACCCATTTTTGCTGGAGGGCACAAAAAAATTTATAACAATAAATAGGAAAGCACAAAAACATCTAAATCACTAAAGGTTCATATAAGCCTAAACATGTTAAAGAAATTTGAAAAATTATTTTCTAACTTGCCTAAATTTGCAGAATTTATTACAATGATACCAGTGATCCTTTCATGAAGGTCCTCATTCAGTTCTTCCTATTACAGGGTCACAACGCACTGTCCCTGTTTTCCAATTGTGTTGTTGCATGGGGTTCAAATGGAATCTACAACTAGCTGTTTCAACATACAATACAGAGGCATAGTGCGTAGTGATGCTATACACAAGAGCATTGATCATCTAGTGATCAGGGGGAATGCACAATATTTCCGTAGGGTCATCAAAATAGTACAAGAAGTTTATGATGACAAAACAAACTTTTAGTTGCCTGCTACAAATATTGTTTTAAAAGATGAATGTGACCGGTAATAGTTCCATTCAATGCTACATAGTCGGAGAGAGTTGTGTTACCTAGGTTACTCCAGACCACGAGCCTTACATAACTGCATTCAGCCAACATGCAAAAGTATTAGGCCTGTCCTGGTTGTTTCCCTAGAAACCTTTGGCATTTGCGCAGTCTTCTGCTGAACGTTGGTGTTCTTACATAAATGCCTTATGCCGTATGACCCAGCGTCATGTTGCCTAGTAACCCATCTGATTGTCACAAAGTCACAGCGGATACCTAAGCAACTAATAATTATTACATATATATAAGGTAAAAGTACTGTTTACGCATAAAAAAGAAAAAAACGCTAAGCCAATACCATCAAATATATTTATAAATATTATTATAATTACAAATGTAAAACAAGAAGTGCAGCTATGACGAAATAGAGATAAGTGCTAAGAAACACATAGGTACTTCTTTACATCTTTACTGCATATTTTTGGTGCTATTTTGTAGACTTAAAAAGTTATACTAGTAAATAAGTTACTTACCTTTGAGCACCAGCATCAAACCTCATCCTTACATTTAATCTGTACCCTAGCTCCTACCGAAACCCTAAACCAAACATTTAATATATGGCAGCCCACCAATGGAACGTTTAGTTGGTTCAATTAACCAACTGGCTTGATATCCTATTTTTGCCTGGTGATCCTATAGGATTTCCTGTCCAAAAATGAGGAGTCCATAATTTAATATTGTGCACCAATTATATATACAGCCAACACCTATTTACACTTCATCAAGGCCATAGAAAAACAAAAAATATTTGGTCTTAGACTTATGACCTTAATGGCCACCTGTAGTATTGAAAGGGAAACAATTATGCCCCCCAGGCCAATTATCAATGTGAACATGAGGTTTACCAGACCAGATTCAGGCCGTGCAATGCATTAGATAGGCAGCAATTGGATAGCTACACTTTCTGGATAAGAAACAGTCCCCAAACCTGTGGGGTCCTAGTTGTGATCCGAGGTTGCTCCAGTTGGTCAGGTCTAGGTGCAGCAATGTTATGTGTCCAAAAATAGGGTCACCTGACTACTTAAATATATTGAATGACCAGGTTTTTCCCTCACTAAAGTCTTACTTCCTCGATGGCACAAGGGCATATAGCAAGATGACAATGCCAGAATTCATTAGGTTCAGATTGGAATAGGGAGGTTCAGACCCCTTTGAGAATATTTGGGATGTACTGAAGCAGCCTCTATACAGATTGACAAAATAAACATTTTTTCCAAGTAAAAATGTGTACAAGATAACATAGTCCTACGCATACCATTTTTGACCAGTGCTAGACCAGTGCTTGTGTGTCAAATAAAAAGATGATGCTACGATGATGATTTGCTATCATAGTAATTGGGAATTAAGGAACAATGAAAAAGTGTCCTGATCATTGCCCCATGATGTTAATTATCCAACAACAGTCTAAACCCATGGTAAGAGTGTGTGTTCCTAACCCTAAACAACCAGTAAAGTTAAAAGGAAGTATGTAAAAAGGTATCCTACTAACCTCCATATTCTTAGTATTGATTCCAACCCCAAAATGTTAATAAATGAATAAATAAAACAGAGAAAGCAGAGAAATGGAACGTAGACAATTTACATATGTAATAATAACTGTGATCGTTCCCATTAACAATTTCATTGGGAGATGACCTCCTATGAATACAGAGGCTCCCTATTCTTAGGAGTTGCGTGTAAAATTGTGAGTAAAACGTCTCTTATCCAACTCGTTTCGCCAAATGACTTGGAGAATGTTATACAATAACCTTGATAAAATGGTATATTATGAGGGATACCTCCTAAGTGGAGAGGTTTAATGTGTTCATTCAATTGTCTGATAGAAGTCATTTGGGAAAAATCAAGTGCTGACTAAGTAGGGAGAAAACCTGCATCATCAAGGGATATGCAAAAAGTATGTCTGCTCTTTGTAGGGTATTGCGGTTTGTGCTAACAGCTGTTTACACTGTCAGCTAGGAAAGTTAAGAGGTGGGATCAGGTACCAAAAATGTGCTGACCTGCTGACAAATTGTGTATAGTGCTTGGGCAAGTCTGAAATGATTTTATTACAATCATTTCAGATTTGGCATTAGATTTGTGGCAAGGTAAGGAAAAGTTTTCTTTGTCAGGTTTAAAAGAAGACTCACATTTGCTTATGGAAAGTCCCATTGTTGTGAGCAGACTTAACAATGTAGTGTACCACTGCACTTTGATAGAAGGAACCCATGTGCATTAGCAAATGACCTTTTGACTTCCTAAAAGCCTCCTAGGAAACATTCTCAAAACCGGAAGATCAAACCAAGCCAATGTAGAAACAAAACAATCCATATCGCTAGCCAAATTACAAAAAAGCAAGCAAGTGCAGTAGAGTACTACCGTACTTCTATAAGCTTATTCCAAATGCCAAGAAGACACTTTATAGGTGTTCATTTGGTTTTTCCTAATGCTTGTAAATAATAACTAATTTGCTCAACTGCTCAATGAATGCTAAGTGTTAAAGGACGGTTGATGTAGATATATGTAAAGGGGCAACTACATGGTTCATGTAAACTAATTTATACTCTCAGTCCATGATTATTACTCTTGAGTGTTGCAATAAATGACAATTTTTCTGGTCTCTTGAATCAACTTTTAAAAGTTGAAAAATATATTGTTAAAAACTTGTTTGTAGGGCATTTGCCAGATGGGGCTTATTTGAAATGTTTATTTCGATATTACATGTGTATGATCCTTTCTTTTCTTTACACCATAATATTTCACCTTGCTTATTTACTAACTATTACAAACAAAATAAATATATACTTCTGCAAATGTATATTATGTCCAAGTGTTTTAAAATATATTTCTGCATATGTGTTACCTTCAGCAGCAATTCAAAGGGAAATATACTATACTATAGGTTTAGGTCAATTTTATTTTCATTTCAACAAGTTTTAAAGACAATATGTTTGAACATAATGCCAATCTTTCTATTAACAAAGTCCATGACCATGCAAATGCTTGTTGGAAGCATTGCTGGTTAGTTAGAAGTCTCTGCCTCTGATGGAAAAGTGGGGCAGATGGATTTCCCTATTTGGTCTCACCCTGTAGCTCGCCCTTGTAATATTCCTACATTTCAGCGCCATTTTCCAGCAATAGCTCAATACTTATAGTATAACATTTTATATAAAAAAAGTAAAAATTATTTCAATTTTGGTGAATAATTTAGTACTTAACATACATTATTAAAACATATCCAAACATTTTTTATATGCCTTTACTTTGTTCCTCTGATTAATTTCTACAGGAAACCCTAGTACCTGCCATTATTTCTCTTTATATACACTTAAAGCGGACCTATCACAAGAAATTTTTTTTTTTTTTAGAAAGGATAGCTAACCCTTTTATATAACAAAAAAAAGATTTATTTATTTTTATTTGAGAAGGACTGGCGGGTGACATAGGAAGAACCTGAAAGAAGAGGAAGAAGATGGCAGCGCCCGTTGTCCAGTTTGTGTTGGAATGAAGAAGGAAGACGTCGCAGGACCAACTGGACATGTATTGCGGAAGGATCAATGAATGATTTTTTTTAACTAAGTTCCACTTTAATATAGGGATTTTATTTATTTTATTTTATCTTCTATAATAGATTGCAAAATATTCAATGTCAACAGACAACATCCTACAGCCTAGTATAAGACATTTCTCTGCTAGTCCTCGCTTTATTGTTAAATGTCTTTGTCTCATCATCTATATGTTCTGGTGGTCTCTTATATGTATTGACTTACTACAAAAGAGCTGAAGGTGAACTATTCCTAATTATAGAAGTTAGTCAGCTGCTGAGATTGTTAATTAAACACCGCAAAGTAAGGAAAATTAGGAAAATGTCTGGCACAGACAAGAAATCTCTAATTGAAACTAATGTTAAAATCACTGGAAGTCATCCCTAGACGATAGCTGCATTGCCTATGCAGGCTTCCAATGAAGCTGCCCCCACTGACCATGGTTGCCATGGACACCTACGAAGAAATGATATAGGACCGGGGACAGGTTTGTACAATTCTCCTATCCATATATTGTTCACAATCTAAAAATCAACAATAGAGTCCGGTAACCCTTAATGAGAAAAACAAATAACAAAAATAGACAGTTTGCTTCAACACAAAGGTCAGAGTGTAGTTTTTAATACAAATTACCAGTAAAATTTAGGTAAGCCATTTCATCTTTCAGATCTGAAAGCATCCCAACCTTTGTAGTGACTTTAGCTTTCCTTTTTTTTGTTATTGCACAACACAAAGATTGCCATTAGAATAATGAGAGTTAAATAGAGTTTTGCTGTATTGTCTGCTGGGAAATCACAGATCTATGAATGACAGTATAAAACAAGTGTAATGATGTATTATTGATTTTCTAGTATTAAATCAATATCGAAGTAATTTAATGATCCGTAATAATGGAACAACATGGTGTCAATACTACAGCTTCATGTCAGCACATTTCCCTGTCATTGGACTGTTACCACTTTCAAGAAATCATAGGAAAAACTGCACAGGGAGGTCATGATGTGTTAAATGGTTGCAGTGGTTTAAGAGCAGACAAATAATATTAAAAGATCACCACCCACCCTGTATTATCCAATGCCAATCCAGTTTTAGTGGTATTGAACCTGTATTTTTTGGTATTAAAAAAAGTCCTAAATGTGAAGTGTATTAAGCTTTCTTTTTAGATGTACTTTATATTTTTCCCCATCTATATAATAATAGTAGTAAGTGACTTGCATTTTTCTCCATCTTTGGCACGAGGCCTTTATTTTTTATAGTGGAAAATTGCAGGAAAAGATGCACATGCCTTCTCGGTCTGACTCCATCCGTCTCTGCCAGCTGGCTGCAAGAGAGCTGAATTAATGTCATTTACTTTGTCTGCTCCTGGTCTCCATGACTCAGCAGGGATGATATCTCCCTTGGCAAGACCAAAATCAGGCACTGTATCTCTTCAGCATAGAGCTCTACCAGTAAAACCGAGATCAAATGTTATTGATGGAGGAAATGAAACTATCTCTCCTAAATATAATAGTTAATATGTTTACAAAGTCAGACGCATTTAAATGCTGCAGAAGAATAGAACACCTTCAAAACTTGTCCTTTGTAATTCTATGCAATATCCTTTAGCTTATATAGTAGTAGCTTTCAGAATGTTTTATACATTATGATGATGCCAATAGTATTTAGCAGTACTTGATTGGCATTTGTAATTTAAAAAGCAGGAAAAGTGTCATTCACAGTTACATAGTAAGTCAGGTTGAAAAAAGACCATAAAGTCCATCAAGCTCAACCACTAGGGAAATAGAGATATCTCAGATATAAAACCCTATTAGACATAGTTGGTCCAGAGGAAGGCAATAAAAAAACCCTGGTACATTTTGCTTTAACAGGGGGAAAAATTCCTTGAGGCAATCAGATGTTCAACAGTCACTGTTATTTTTACTTTATGCCCAGTTGTATTTTCTGCTTCTAGAAAGGCTTCCAGCTTTTTCATAAAGCAAACTTAAGAACTTGCTGAAACTGCTTCCTGAGGTTCCTGATGATTTTAAAAAATCCATTCTAGGTTTGCTGGATCACCCAGTTTCACTAATAAGTGTAAACTCTCCAGTCTTAGAGAGCTTTAATAAATCAGGCCATAGTTTGATGTCAATAAAATTCTACAATGTAAAAAAAGTTAAAATATTGAAAAACTATTAAATGAGAAGTTGTGTCCAATCTATTTGTTTTGTGTGTATGTGCCTGTAATTTTCACAGTATGGGTACATCTTCTTCATAGAGATATGTCATTCAATACCAAGATGTTTATAGAGGCTAGGTTTTCACGCAGCAAAATGGGGAATGAATTCACCCAGCATGGGAATCCCAAAATAAGCTAATGTAAATGTATTGAAAAAAAACACCAATATCAAAATATGCTTCTTTTAATCCCCCAATATATATGTAATAATCACAAAAAAAGATACTTAAGGCAGCTATGTCACTTAAATCCCACCCTAAGGCACAGCCACATACTTTAGAAAGTGGGATTCCACATCCTGTTCCCATTTATCGCTCCTGTGCTTACCTGTTTTTGAAGTTCATGAACATTTGTCCCCTCATTGTTCCCCAATTGTTCCGTTAAACAACATAACCACTAATCATGTTTGTTTTTGGTGCATTATTTTAGTAACCCCAACCAAATTTTAGTATCTTCTAAATAAGTGAGCTCCCTTTACTTTACATCCTTGTTATGCTTGATTTGATCCTTGTGTAAAAATGTCTTTGCATAGACTGTGAAGAAAAAAAAACTTTGGAACTAAAATTTTCACACAGTAACTTATTTCTCTCTAGTCTGTGATGTGATTGTTCCGTCCATAGGCATTTTCTTTACACAATGTCATTCTGTCTCTGAAAATTATGCTGTGATTTTTAAAATGTAAATCTTTGTTATATCTCCCTAAATATTCTCTTTGGATAAAACAATTGAATGAGAGACTAGAGCAGCATTCTGGGAATAGAATTATTAAATCTCATTATCTAGACTGCCTAACTCTATTTTTAGATTTCACAATGAACAATTAACTGTATCATCATGTTTTTAGAACATACATTCAAGTTGGCCCAGTAAGAGTTTGAATTCATCACTTTCATTTTCATATTGGGAAATATTTAAACACTTAGGCCAAAGAGCTCGTACCATTTCTCTCTCTCTCCCACTATATATATATATATATATATATATAAAATCATATAGGTAGTCCCCAAGTTAAGGACATCCAACATAGGAACAACTCCTAGATATGAACGGGGCTTCCCTGCTTGCTCGTACCTCTTTATTGACCAAGACAAACGCTGCAGTTGTTTCTTTTTGCATATCAAAGCACAGCTTGCTCCAGAAGTTAATGAATGTCTGCCTAATAAAACATCTGTCCTAATTGCATTTATTAAAATAATGTACCTGTTCCGATACACATACAACTTCAACTTAACCTCCCCAATGGTATTCCCAAGTGTGGCTCGGGGTTACTGATTTTGGCATGGAAAATCCACCCCGAGCCACACTCAGGTTGAATTGCCAGGGAGTTTACCATGTCCTACCTGGTTCCCACGTTCCAGCAGACGACATCTGCGCCCCCGTGTGTGAACATTGGGGACGCAAGGCCAGGGGAAGCAGATGCCAGCGGGCGGGCATCTTAGGCTGGAGGGCAGGACCATTGGGCAGGTAGGCGGGACTGGGCGGGAACTTTTACATTTCAAAAAACTCATTATTCATACCGCCAGGGAGGTTAAAAACAAACCTACAGTTTCTATCTCTACGTAACCCGGGGACTACCTGTATATTAAAGTAAGTATTGTTATACCAGAAGATTGTAAAAATTGTTTTCCAACATTATCTTAAAAAGAAATTGCCTATTAGTGTTTCCACTTTATCTTACATTCTTCCTGAATAAGAGACATTATTTCACCCAAAAAGATTAACAAAAAGTACAGTTTTTTCTCAGGGTTATCTATGGTAACTCCTACAACAATACTTAATTTCTTTATTGCTTGACCTTGTATTTAAAGTCTGTTTTGGCTTTTTTGATCTGCACATTGTTCAGTTTTAACCTAGGGCTACTCAGTTATTCAAGATCCTTTATAGCTTTTTATTTAAGCCAAGATCATTCTAAGTTTTGTTAGAAATAATTTATTGATATTTTTCCACTTTCCACTGATATCTGCCATATCTGACTGGTTTGTGTTCAATCAGCACAATTCTTCCTCAATGTTCTACAAATGTATGGTTTTTCAAACTTTTCCATGTTGTATCTAGACTTGGTTATTGCTATGGGATTTAATTGTTTTCAGGTGATCCTATTAGGTAAGTACTTTATCATTTTATATATAGCTTTATTTATGCCTGGATTTAGGACCAAAGCTGGAATAGTGTTCAGTAAAAACGTATTTATTATTATTATTATTATTATTTTTATGGATTGCATATTTTCTTGTTACATGTATGTTCTAGGTTGTCATTGACCATGCAAATTATTGCCAAATAAACGGATTTATTGATAAAAGCAATTCAACTTTGCATAGGGTCATTACCAACATTTATATAGAACATAGAAACATTCTATTATTTTCTTCTTTTTAAACACATACATTCATATATACCATTGTAATGTATTACATTTTCACTGTGGCTACTTTTTGTGTAGTGATAGGACTCTTTTTTGAGGCTCTACGGAATTCCTGTTTTTCCTGTACTAACTGTATTTGGTAGTTTTGTGCAGTACAGTGAGAATTTTTTACATTGTTTCCAAATGTTACCTTGTTTTATTCTAGCTCGCTTCAAGTAATCCCAGGATTTTCATTTAATGGTTACTGATTCTTGTATCATGCGTAAGGCCTCTAACATTTTGAGTATTTTCCATCTGTAAAACCACAGCAAAATATACCATCATAATAATACCAGCATTAAAAATACCTACACATAAAGTGCCTAAATTTATGAAAGCTCTTCAAGACTAAAAAAGATAGATTTTCAATAGTGAACCTGGGTGATCCAACAAACTTGGAATAGGTTTCCTAAATCACTTGCTATTTTTGGCAAATGTTTTTAATCCTAGACTAGATACATTCCAGGTTTGCAGGATCAACTAGGTTCACCAATGATAGTCTATTCTCTTCAGTCTTTGTAAGCTTTGCCAACTCAGTCCCAAAATATCAAATGGTCAAAGCTTGAGCAGCTATAGACAGAAGTGCCAAATTTCTCATACAAAAAATATGACTACTATGAATAGAAATCTGTGCACAAAAAATAAAATATTTAATTTTTTAGAAGCTTTTTATTTCCACTTGGGGAATCGCATGGTGTAGAAAACAAAGGTGATGGACATGTTCTATTAAAACCCCACAGCTTTTCCATTCAGCAGCCTGTAAAACATCTATTAGTTCATCATGCTTAAACAGCTTTATGTAATTATGTATACCCTTATATACATCAAAGCCAAATTTAATTTCAGTTTAAATTTGCCATATGAATTCCAGGTGTTTCAAACAAAAGGTGTAGAAGTCTTTTAATTGTTTTATTTTAAAATAGCTATGGTCTGAGTAGAAAAGCCAAGTTTTCTGACAACACTGAGATTAGATGATGGGAGAAATGCAGTGACCTATAACAATAACTTGGACATTACTGTTTATCAGTTCATTGATGTGAAAGTAGTGAAATGTGATGATGTTGTTGACGATCTGTAGATTTAGCATTGTTGTGATGCTGGAACCTGCTAAAGTTAGTTATATTATGTGTGTTTCCTATGTTCTATCTACACATTACATATGCTTTATTTTTTTTTTTTTTGTGGATCGGAATCCATACACCCCCAAGATCCTCAAATATATTGCTACAAATAATGTTCTGGTAAAAATAAAGAACAATCAGTAATCTGTAAATGCCTTGAAATAACAACAGACCTGTATGTAACCCATTTAACTACTCATCGGAAAAAATATTTAAACAAATAGAAAAAAAACTGTTTGATAGCCATGAAATTTAAACCTGTATATCGTCTATTGTTATTAATATTATTATTAAACTGTATTTATAAAGTGCCAACATGTTACACAGTGCTGTAAATAGGGTTTTATATTTAAATCTCAGTGAAAAAACAAGATGATAAAAGTGTCTTCTGTATATGTGACTATAAATGGTTCTTGTAAATAAACAAATGTATCAGAACTGAATGAAGTCCCTGATTTAAAGCCGTGTAACGTGTAATGTAATAACTGTGCATATTGTTTTGATATGTGTAAACAGGAGTTGTTGCTTGTGTGTGCATGTGTATGGCTGGATTTACTAATTTCCTCTCTTTACAAGTTCATTCTTTTGCTACATCTTTATTTAAGTAACAATACCCCTTTTGCACTTTATTTTGGGTAAATGCCTATACATCTCTGAAGATGGCTGTGTAACTTGAAATAAAAATATAGTCAAAGCAAATTCTTTGGCATGAACAGCTTCCTTAATATGAATTCCAGGTCTCACAGCTGGGGCTTTCCTAACAGTTGAGAAACAGCAGCCTAAATGAATACTTATCACTTTTAATACTCTTTTGAGACACGTATGTTCAATCAGCTACCAATCTGGAATCAGATTCACTAGTGTTTCAGCAAAATAACGCAGAAGCAATTAGAGAATATTAATATAAAACATATAGACTCTTGGAACCGTTTTATTTTATAAAAAACAAGGCAATGCAGGACATGACATCAGTACAGAAAAATATACATATGAGTTATCAGGAAAAAGCCCATACCATAACCAACATGGTGCTGTAAATAATATAGAACACTGTAACTACAAAGAATCGAACTACATAGAATGGTAGCTTTCTGCTGAGTAAGTTGGATCCAAAAAAAAACATGTTTGTGTGAACCTCTCTGCACCCCGTTTGCCAGATTTAACCAGGTCTTCCATATTCATAATTTAATTTACTCTATGGATCCATTGAAAAACTGTTGGAGAAGAGGTACTCTTCCAAAGCTTTTGCTGCATTTAACAGATGTCATAGTAAAGAACAGCAATATCTTTTATTGAGATATAGAGATATGGAAGAGACCAAATGGGTAGTAAAGCCCACTAGGAACTATGAACTTCCAAAGTATAGAAAGCAAAGATCAAACTCAATAGTGTACCAACAATACTATAGGAAACAGAACAATGAGAAACAATTTAAATCCGTTTTTTTACTGGGTCACCATTGCCTGAGCTAGATTGTAGGTCAAAAAGTAGTCAATACTGTCAAAATTGGGATAGTGGACTATCAACGATAAATAAAATGTCAAGGGGTCAATGGGGGTCAGTAAATGTCTGGGAGTTAATAGGTGGTTGATGGGTCGATAAATGTAAATGTAAATTGTAAAGCTCTTTATTAGACAAAGTTCTAACGGTGAGATAGCTAGTAACAAGACAATCTTACTCAGTGTTTAATGACCAGCCACCAGTGGGAGCGGCCTTGAGTTGTTCAGTGTAGATGTATGGTATTTAAACCAGTTGTATGGTTTTAAAAAGTTTTTGAACATGTGTGGAAGAATTTACATACATGTTCATTAACCATATTGAGTAAGTACACTCCTCCAATTCTGTTAAAGAACCAGTTAAGACATTTATCTTACGTTATGTTGGAGAGACAGGAAATACACATGCCTATACCTCTGTTGGAAATATATTACAGTCAAAAATGTACAAGTGGTGCCAGAGAACGGATTGCTGTCCATTGTAACATCTATAAAGGCAGCTGCAAATACCAGGAGAAACCATCCGATATACATACAAAAATATAGTAGTGTAATTATTATTGATGTCAATATTATTTAAAGTGCAACTCTATTTCTGTTGTTCTGTTCCATTTTGCTTTTAGAAAAAATTGTTCAGTTCATCACTTCCGTTTTATACTAACTCCTGAATGGGAGGGTCAACTTTCTTCCATAGTCACCTGGGGAAATCTCAGTGTTCTAATCAGGAAAGTTGCAGTGTCTGCATTTATTTAGCAGTAGTTAAGTCTTATGGGGAGTAGGGATGAGCGAGTGAGATTTATAGGTTCAATCTCGCGGCAAATTAGGCCTTTCTTGCTTACCGAATAGTTAAGCGAGAATGGCCTTATGATTCGACATGAGGTTGTGTTCTCGCCGAACAAACAAGGGAAAAAGCAGGGGGCATAAACGGCGACTATTTTGGGTGGGAATGGCGAGGCTGGGCGTGAATCATTTTCTCCCAGGATGCACAGCAAGGCCCAACAGCCCAATCAGGGGAGATCTGAGCACAGGCATATATACAGGGAAGGAGGGAGGGGTTAATCACTCCATCTGAGTGTTATGAGTGAAGGATAGAAGCAGAGACAGATGTGGATTGTGACAAGTTAGGAGCCTTCTGTATATCTGTATATATACAGATATAGCAGTTTTTGATGCTACCTGGTCCTATTTACCAAAGAAGACCGTTTTCTGCGGAAAACTTTTCTCTCCCACTCTAAAACATTACAGATATTTTAGTCTGATACCTCTTGCTATTTACCAAAAAAGCCATTTTGCTAAAAAAAAAATTCTGTCCTACTCTAAAAAAAATACAGATATCTCAGTCTGATACCTTTTGCTATTTACCAAAAAAAGCAATTTTGCTGCAGAAAAAATTCTGTCCTACAAAAATACATATATTTCAGTCTTTTGATACCTCTTGCTATTTACCAAAGAAGCCAGTTTGGTACGGTGAAATTTCTGTCCTACTATAAAAAATACAGATATTTTAGTGATATGTTTAGTGTTTCTGTCCATGGACTACACCCAGCTCTAGATGCCAGTTACCAATGCGGTCCCCACTCCTTCTCAGGGCCCACCGCCTCCTCCTCCTGCTGCTGCTGCCGCCTGACAGTACTCCATTCACAAAAATTGTATTACACACTTCTGTGTGGCAATGATGATGCACTACACCCAGCTCTCTATGACACTTACCAATTCAGTCTCCCTGGCGATAGCTGACCAGGGGCCACACACTGCTACTGCTCTCACTGACCCACGCTCCGTTTCTGGTCCTCCATCCCTTTGCATAATGTCACCGCGCTACTTCTCCACAACTTTATGGGTGGCATTTCTAACACATGTCATCCAGATCATGATGCCAGCTAGCAATGCGTTCTCCTGCTGTTTTGACGGCAGAGACTGCTGCTAGTGGGTTGAGTTCACCCTTTCTCAAAGTGCTAATATTTATGCTGCATTCTGAACGCAGTCCATCCCGCAAAAATCCTATTAGCCTGCTGTCACTTTACCTGCCATTTTATGGAAAACCACAAGGGCTTTTGGAACTTTTGTATTTTTCCCTTGTTGCCACTGTTCTCCTACACATACCTAGCAAATTTGGTGGTTTTAACATGTGTTTATGAGGGCTTTGCTATTTATGTTTAAAGTTGTCCCATTGACTTTAATGGAATTCGCAAAATCAGTTCGCCGAAATTTTGTGGACCCATTGGAAGTTCGAGAAAATTTTCGCTAAACTGTCAGAGGTCTTCTCGCTCATCCCTAATGGGGAGTATCTTACTAAAAGAATATTTCTGTTGGAGGTTTAACCTGTAACTTAAGGGCAGATGTCCAGGAAAATCAATGAGCCAATCACAGGAAATGGCATTTTTGTGGGCACACTATAGCAATTTTATGTGCCGTTTTATTTGATTTTAAGAAATGTGGAACTTTCCTTTAAAGCAGTTTATTTATTTATTGAATTGTTCTCATATACTAAATGTTGGAGAGTTGCTGATCAATATGAAACTTCATGAAGTGGTAATGATCCAAAAAGACCCCTGATAAATTGGTATGGAGTATTCTCTCAAGCTATAGGGTAGATGTATATTCCATTATGCAGTTTCTGGGTAATTGAGAACATTTATGGATCATTGATTTGGAATCAATAAAGTGGTAACATAGTATAGAAGTTAAGCTTTGTCAGTTACAGTCCTGTCTGAGTGTTGGGAATTTTTTAAAGCAGTGAAAACAGGGTCTGAGACCCGAAATGGAGCTGCACTTATGGTGCTAACTTCTAAAAAGGAAATTCAATCACTCTTCGTGGTATGTTGTAAAGGTATGTGAAAATGTGCTGCTATACTATTGTATACTAAACATACAATTCCTTACAACACTAATATGGACCTACCTTTAGTAATAACCAGACTAGAGTATAAAAAGTTTATAATATGAGGGAATATGAATAATGTAGTTTCCAGGTCATAATGTACAAACGTCCTGCCATAAATCATTGTACTTCATTTGGCAAATGTCTTTGTTGTGAATAAACCATTAGGAGATGGAACTCTTTAGAAAAATTAAAAAGATGTGAGAAGCCATCTTTGTAACATGCCCTCATTAAAAAATCATTAGGCTGCTCCAAATACCTTTCACCATAAATCTTAAGAAAGTAGAATGGTTAGACATAAAGATGAACTACAAATATATGAATCATAATTGAATTGCTAGGATATATCTATGCAGGTTAGTCATGTGGGTTAATGCACTATTCTTCGTGTCAATTTATCCATAGTGAATAGAGTTTTTCAGGTAGAAATGTTCTCATGATAGGGGTTGTGAGTGTTCTCTTGACCACCCAAAATAATTCAAGGTACTGCTCTACATTTTATTATTCAGCCAGGTTACAGTTGTTACTTTCTACCTTGTGTATTTCAGATGCAATATGACAACATTAAACCTTAAAGTGACCATGTCGGGTTCCCCTAAACTCCTGCAATAGAAGAGTATTTGTATTTACCTCTCCCAAGGCCCGAGTCTCCTACCGTCCCTCCACTCCTGCTCTGTTGCCTTTGTAAAACTCTACCACACACTTCCAGGAGTTTCATCCCCCAACAATTGGGTCTAATGTATTAACGTCAAATACAGGGGAAGATAGACTATTATGGGTGCACCTGGATAATCCGACAAACCTGGAATGGAATAAAAAAAAATAATAATAATTTGCTATTAGTTGGCAAATGTTTTCAGTCCTGGTGTTTAAGTGTTTAATGCCACAGCACTGGAGTACAGGGAAAGCAGAAAACACTGTGTCATTAAATGCTCTTTTGTTGCAACAACCTTTTGGATGGTTTTTAAACATTTCAGGGTTGTTGTAAAGAGCCAATTCAGACAATAAGTGAAATCAATCAGTATATTTAGAAGGTCCACGCAAATTACAGTGATCAGATTTCTGTGGGATCTTCTGTATGCAGAATTCACATAGCTCCTAACATGTGTTGTAAATAGGTGTGCTTCCTAACCCTTCTTAAAAATTCTCCATTTTACATCATTTCTCTGTGCATAATGTGTTAAATGATGTTTAGGGTCTGAATTTGACTGGTAGCTGTGGGGAGAGAACAAGCGGCTCTTTTACAACCACTGGTTCCACTTGATTATTCTTCTATCTTTAAAAGATGGCTTTTAAAACATATTTATTTAAAGATTTAGAACAGGTAACCAAATCACCTCTAATGTTGCTGTATATTGTGCTGTTTTTCTTCTAAATATACTTTCTTTATTAGGATATTCGCAGGATAGTCATGTGGGGTGCAAGGTTCTCTCTATTCTGCTTCAGAAGTGTGGGACTTCCAGATGTACAGAATGGCACTGACATGATGGCACCAGCTCTGTAGTCTGTATTCTTTAATCTATCATGCTGGCAAAATGCTCCCTGTATTTCAGCCACTAAACCATTGCACCCTGACCTACAGATTTAGTCTTTGTCTAGACTTGAACCAGCGGTTGAAGCCTGGTACCACTGTTGCTGGTGTCGTTTTACCTTATGCCCTATTACATAGGTAGCACAGTGGCCTTTGCAACGATATGTCCCAGATTAGAATCTGACCAAGGACACTTTCTGCATGGGGTTTGCATGTTCTCTCCATGTTTTGTGGGTTTCCTCCGGGTACTCCGCTTTCTTCCCACATTCTAAAACATGCAGTTAGGTTAATTGGCTTCCCCCCAAATTGACCTTACATTGTGTTAATGACATATGACTATGGTAGGGTCATTAGATTGTGAGCCCTTTTGTGGGAAAGCTGGTGACATGACTATGGACTTTGTAAAGCGCTGCAAAGTATGTCAGCGCTATAAAAAAAATTACAGGTTATAAATAAAATAATAGACTCTCAAAATCTAATATACAAATCAGAAAAAAAAATATTTAATAACAGAATATCATGTTAAAAAGAAACAAAGGTGCATTTTGTCCAACACAAATTGGTCTATGTCAATGTTCTGTGAATAATAACAGAACTTTCCTATTAAGATCAGAATGCTTAATCAAGAGTATTTATGTTCTTAATAGAACGTTGCAATGGCCTGACACGACTTATTATACATGTCTAGCACTCAGAAAGCCACAAACATGTTGCATCATAATTAATGC
Source organism: Pyxicephalus adspersus (assembly GCF_032062135.1). Lineage (NCBI taxonomy): Eukaryota > Metazoa > Chordata > Amphibia > Anura > Pyxicephalidae > Pyxicephalus > Pyxicephalus adspersus. The sequence goes on along the minus strand of NC_092862.1, from coordinate 104,599,905 downwards.
ATTAAAGTGAAAGCAATGAACCAGGACATTCTGCACATAATAGTGCCGGATGAAATAATTAATAAGCAAAACTCATTTTCAGTGCACGAGTATGTACGCCAAGGTTCTGCTTTACTAAGGTTATGAGATTGGATGTGAGGCTGTCAGTCTACGGCAATGCTGCAGAGATATCTTTGTGTAATTACTAAAAAGATGCAAATTTACTCAAATTAAAGCACCTATGTCCCTGATTATCACTGCTTTTTTCTGTTATATACATGCCTAACGGATATAAGGCAAAGATTTTACAAATGAACATATTTTGAAAATGTTTCGTGAAAATTTTCCAGAACTGTAAATTATGTTTTTTGGATAGCATATATTGAAGTGGGAATGTGTTTCCAGAAGGCAGGGCCCCAGTGATTTGATAAGATTTGATTGTCATTCTCCTTTTCCAATGAAAAATTTTATTTTTGCAGTCACAGTGGTGGTTTAAATCTAGTCTGCACTAAATAGATTTATTGATCACCCTGCTGATACGCAAGAGTCACATAAAGTATTGAGATAATAATGGAAACATTTGGATAAATTTTATACCCTTAAAGGAAAACTTTTGGCTATAGATACACTTTGAAGTACATTATGTTCTGTTTTACCCCATGTGACTTGAAACTTATATTGGCCTGGCCATGAACATGCATATTCACATCTAACAGTTCTATTGTGAATGGGACCAATACAACAAGCAATGTGTATTTAATTTAACTACATATTTACCACTTTAGTATTTTATAGTACTATAATATTTATATTATTGTTTAAGGCCCCTTTATTTACAATTGTAGATATGCTCAATTACCTGATCCTTCTTTTCACCCTGTCAGTTCTGTTGAAGCTGCCCACCGTCTTAAAAATGTGTTGAGCACTGAGGAGTAACGTCTATGTCATAACTCCATCATTTTGCTGTATGAAGTATTACCTATAAATCATTTGGGGTATTGCATGCTGCCAGCTTCTGAGTGACAGCCAGCAATAGCAACTCAAAATTATTATTATTTACGTACTGTTAGTGTGACAAAATATGACTTGTTATTGTTTAATACACTCCAGTCAACATTTTTTGCACATAAGTTACATCCATCAAAAGACAGGCTATGCATTTTTCTGAGTATTAGGGTAAATAAACAAAGATTGGTACTTATACAGTAAAATAAAATGCTGTGTAATATGAAATTTAGGCTGTTTTAGCATTTTGTATAATGGGAATGATGTAAACATGTAATAAGAAAAAAAAGAATGATAGTTGAGCATAAAGTCACTTTTTTTCCCTATATATATCAAGAACCAACACCTTGTGTCTGGATCAACAATGGTAACACTTTCTGGCACTAGTTACTGGTATTATTTCATTATTTATTATGAATTCAATAAACCAAATAAATTATCTAGCCAATTAAATAAAATAAAGCATGGGGTTACTAAACAAATAGTTTATACCAACAGGAAGGCAATAAGAATGTATTTTGTACAAGGAAACAGCCCCATCTGCTGGCAATATAACCATGCAAACATACCCCATAGTACTAGAGATAGTAATTACATCCATATCATTTTAGTTTAAAGTATATATATATATATATATATACCGTATATAGTCCTAGTCTCTTCTACTTATCTGCACAGTGCACGAACCTGTGCCAGAAAGATCATACCCTGGATCTACCTTATTAGAAGAGCTTATGTGTTTTAAGCAATTCTCTTTAATCTGTTGGATAGCTAAAGTTCACATTTCGAAACATACAGCTAGGCCTGTAGTCTGAAGTCTTTGGAAAAGTAATTTTTTTATGGATCAAGGTAAAGATCACAATATTTTATAACACAAAGCCTCCCACAGCACCACTTCAGTTCAAAGAAATTGAGTAAAGCAAACAGTCAGTTGAAGACCCATTCAAACCAAAATATTCTGCAAAAAACGTAATTCCATGCATTAGGATGCATTGTGGTGGGCTTAGACAGCTCTGTCAAAGATAAATGGATGATTGTATTTTTTGCAGAACACTATACTGCATCAGACATTATGCATTGTGATATGTTATAGCAGTATACGTCTTTTGAAGTGCCATTCCCAGATGCACCAACACACACAACATCCATCGCCATATTGCAGGTGGTGTAAACTGACCCAAAGTCAGATTGATATATAACACGCAATGAATGCTGCTAAATAGGCATTGTTATGTGTTACTTATCTACAGCATACTACAAAGACATAGTCCAGTGGGTGTCTTGTTAGCATGTCAATGTCTCACAGGTCTTACCATGGAAAAAATGTTTGCCACATTTTACATTCATACACAATCGATACCCTCTGATGGATGTGATGGAATATGTGTGGTCTTCTTGTTGCTCACAGTGTAACTAGATCTATTTAAAAGTAAATTATGTCGCTTTCAGAAAATAAAAAAAAATCCTTGTAAATCACAGATTTCTCTCAGTGGGAAAAGTGTGGCTCAGCAGAGCATTGCATTAGGTTTCTGCTTCACATTGCCTTCTGTGATCATCTTTGCAGTTATTTAGCTATTACCCCAACAGCTGATAACCTTCCAGCATAGTGATGGCCTGCTTTCATTCTAGGGGAATTAAGTTTTTAAGGTCCATAAATATTTGTACAGAGACAACTTTTTTTCGAACTTTGGTTCTGTACATTACCACAATTAATTGTAAATGAAACAACTCAGATGCAGTTGACCTGCAGACTTTCAGCTTTAATTCAGTGGGTTGAACAAAGAGATTGCATAAAAATCTGAGTAACTAAAACCTTTTCTTACACAATCACTTCATTTCAGGGGATCAAAAGTAATTGGACAATTGGCTCAAAGGCTATTTCATGGGCTGGTGTGGGCAATTCCTTCCTTATGTCATTATCAATTAAGCAGATAAAAGGCCTAGAGTTTATTTGGGAGAGGGGGGGGGGAATGCTTGTATGTGGAAGATTCTGCTGTGAACTGACAACATGCGGGCAAAGGAGCTTTTGCTGCAAAAACAGAAAAAACCCATCCGATTCATTGCTACAATAATAGGAGTGGCAAAATTTACCGTTTGGTACATCATAAGAAAGCCCAGCATTATTGTACCTGTAAATCAGGATTTTGCTTGATACGACAAGACCAAACCCCCTTTAAACCACACTTATCAAGGACCATATATATATATATATATATATATATATATATATTTATTTATTTTTGCTTAAAAGGTGGCATCCATAATAAAAATTAAAAAGAAATTAATATAGACAGTACCCAAACATTTTTAGAGTAAAGTATAAACCCATGATTAGTTTTCCATTTTCTTCTTGTCCAGTGAGTAACATTCTCCCTAATGTTTAAGGTCATGATTTTTAATCAGACCATACTTAAAGCAGAAGTAAACCCAAAGCTAATCCAAAACAATAAAATCACACTCACCTTCAACCCAGCAGATCAGTCTGCCTGTCGGGAGGTTTTTCCATCGGGTCCCACGTCGTCCCAGTATCCGTCTTTGGCCCGGCGCAGAGGGAGCAGGTGCTGCCATCTTCTCCTCTCTTCTTCCTGGTTCTTCTTCCTATGTCACCCGATCTCGCACTGTGCAGGTGGGAGATCAGGTGACGTAGATTAGGAAAAATGGGCAGTGAGATGGAAGGGCAATTGAAGGAAGGGCTCCTTCTAAACATGCCCGAGATGCACAGGCATGCGCAGAAGGAGCAGCCAAGAGCCTGCTGGGATGTGTGACGAGGTATCCCCGGAGGCTGTGTGCTTCCATTCATTTTTGATCGCCAAAACGATCAAGAATTAAGGGGTGGTGCTGCTGAATTAAGGGTGTTGCACCTAAAAAAAACACAAACAGAATTTGTACTTTAAATAAAAGGGTTGTCTACCCTTTTTATATAAGGTGAAAATTCTGAGTTTAGGTACGCTTTAGGTAAGAGCCCCAACCCTCAAATACCAATAGCTTGAAAATGGCCTAGATCAGGGGTCAGCAACCTTTACTATCAAAAGAGCCATTTTGCCTCCTCTTCCACTAAAGAAAAATAGTCTGGACCCGCAAAACATAACAGTTTATAAACTTTTAAAAGTTTTAATATTTTTTTTTAATTTTACCTGTTACAACAAGTGTGCATGTGTAGGCCTACTTTGAAATAAATTAAACACTGAACTATGCCCCTAGAAGCCTCCAGCTTCCAACGTATCATCCTATTACATTAGAAGCTGGAGGCTTCTAACGTAACAGGGTAGATTTTTTTTGATGGGCAGAGTTCTTTATGTTCTGACGATGCCTTAGCGATGAAATTTTAAGGGGTGTTAGCCACAGGTGTCCCTCATTTGCAGCTTTAATTTTGTTCACCTGTACCCCCCAATCTTGAGTAATTGGGGTTCAGGTGCTAGAAGCCTCCAGCAATGTGTAACAGGGTAGATTATTTTGATGGCCAGAGTTCTTTTTTTTCTGACGATGCCTTAGCGATTCAATTGTAGGTGGTGTTAGCCATAAGTTTGCCACACTTGCACCTCTATTTTGGTCACCTGTACCGCCTCCCCCCCGTTCCAGAGAAATTGGGGTTCAGATGCTAGATGCTTCCAGCAATGTGTAACAGGGTAGATTTTTTTGATAGGCAGAGTTTTTATGAATTTTTAGGAGGTGTTAGCCACAGGTGTCCCGTACTTGCACCTCAAATTTTTTTCACCTGTACCCCCGTTTCCAGATAAATTGGGGTTTAGGTGCTAGAAGCCTCCAACAATGTGTAACAGGGTAGGGGTTTTTTGATGTGTGGAGTTTTTAGGAGGTGTTAGCCACAGGTGTCCCCCACTTGCACCTCTAATTTTGTTCACCTGTACCCCCTTCCTGTTCCAGAGAAATTGGGGTTCAGGTGCCTCCAGCAATGTGTAACGGTAGATTTTTTTGATGGGCAGAGTTCTTTATGTTCTGATGATAGCCTAACAATTAAACTTTAGGGGGTGTTAGTCACAGGTGTCCCCCACTTGCACCTACATTTTTGGTTTTGTACATCTCCCCATTCCAGAGGAATTGGGGTTCAAAGGAGGGGGATGTCATTGTACACACCCATTTGTACACGCCCCGTGGAAGATTTATTTCACTGGTAGATTTTTTTCATTAGAACACCGGATAGGGAATCCCCCTCCTCCGCAGTGTCTTTGGAGGAAGGGGATCCCCCATCAGAGATCTCCCCCCGGCAGCCGAAGGGAGCCACAACAAGGAGGCTGAAGAGCCGCATGCGGCTCCAGAGCCGCAGGTTGCAGACCCCTGGCCTAGATGCTTCTGTATCATCAATGTAAGATTTTCTAAGGTATATCCCACCTACTTTGCCTTTAATGACTGCTATTAGTGACTCCAGTTTTGTGCTACTTATTGCTTTTTGAGGACCTGCTAGACAGAAACTGCAGATCATGCCATCACTGCAGATCATGGAAATGGAGCATCAGTTTAAAATAAAGTCCTAGAGGTGACTAGTCTTTGGCCCTTTTCTTGTAGACAGCTTTTAAGACTGGTAAACTTGAAGATAAGACATTCAGTTGTGTTATGCATAGGGTGGTAAAATAAAAAAGGCATTAAAAAGATGTATACACCTACACATACTTAGTAAAAAAAAAAAAAAATGCAACATAATACCAATACACACACAGTTATAAATCTCTGTGCTTTAAAAATGTAATTTTGAAGCTTCTGAAGATACTGTATATTATAATTAATGTAAAATCCCATAAGCAAAAATAAGAGATAGGGGAAAGCGCTTAACTCATATTGCTTTATCAGTATATTGTTTGCATACCCCAGAGGTAATATATCAAAAAAAGAAAGACAGAGAAAAGACTGGGGTTTTGAGTGGCTAAACTTCAAAATATATTTAGTGTGAATGCTTATATGCCATAGGAGTAAGGTAATACAATATTTACAGTGATGATATATAGGGTTGGCTCTCCTTTGCGAAAACACAAAGGAGAATCCCAGGTTTACTAAATAAAAGCCACCTGACTAAATATTATTGTAGGAATATTTGTCTAAATTCCGACACGTTTCGCCCATCGGGCTTCCTCAGGGAGTATGTAGAGACTTTTCAAATGACTATAACAAAGCAATGTAAAATTGGATGTTCAAGCAATCACATATATTAAACAAGATTAGAAAATACATAATATTATAATAATACGATTGGTGATATATTCACAATTACCAATTCTTAAAGTATATATTGAATATTGGTGGTGATAGATAGTTATAATACCTTAAAGAGTACAAAAAATATAGGGTACAAGTTAGTCTAATAAGCAGGTAATACAGGCAACCAAACATAATTTTAAGAGAATCACTTACAATAAGAGACTTACAATATAATGGTTCATTAGTAGTGTTCAAGCATTCCTTAGGATCTGAATTTGTTTCAGAATTACTCTAAAAGACAATCAGGTTTAAATATTGGAAGTAGTAATTTGACAATAGTCTTGTTCAATTAAACACTAATCAGAAACAGAAGGTGTGAATTTGGTAACTAATAATGGTCAGAGTCTTATCGACTTTAATTAGGAATGGTTGGTTGGGGATGAATTCAAATTATAACATATGAATCAGATATATTATTATTATTATTATTCATATTAATATTAATAATAATAATATTATATATGAATGTTGAATATTGAACTTTTTAAGCATTCTGACACAGTAATGTGAAAGGTAGTACTAAAGTTATTTTAAAACTATATATATATATATATATATATATATTAACATATACACACATACATATATACATACATATACACATACATATGTAAGAAGGTATGACTAATCAGCTGTAAGGTATACTAAGAGTGTCAAATCAGGGCAGTGATGATTTGATGGTCTTAGAATACGTTACAGCCATCTAGTCATCTGGAAAGTCATACCTTCTCACATACAGTCTGTATGTGTGTATGTATGTATGTATATATATATATATATATATATATATATATATATAGGTATACCTTTCAAATTACTGTGGCAGAATGCTGGAGAGCCAACCCTATATTACCTGCTCAATATATCATAATTGTAATTATTGTATTACCTTACTCATATATATTTTGAAGTTTAGCCACTCAAAACCCCAGTCCTTGCTCTTTCTTTTTTGATAAATCTCATAAGCAATCCATTTTCATTCACATATTTTGAAAAAAAATTAAAAAACCTGCTGAAAGCTAAGGGTTTTCTTTAATGAAGGATACATAGCCAAAATGTTCATTATCTCAATCTTCTGTTGACTCATTCAGCCTGATATTAATGGAATTTTTTTATTAGGCAGAAAGCAGCCTAGAGATGCATATCTAGTAATAGGAACAACATTATTAATTTACTTCCAAATTATGTCTGAGCATGAGAAATCTGTTCTACTGTACTATGCGCCCTATAAAATGAATTGCTGGCAGATGGGGAACCAAGGTCCATTATCTCAACTTGTAGCACAAGCCAAAGTTGATCTGTGGAGGCTGCTTATTATCTCATGGGGACTTGTAACCTTAAGAATCTATTTATAACTGCAGCTTTCTTTAAATGACAGTATACCAGTGCACAAGACAAGTTTTGAGCGTATTGATTACTAAATGATAAAGAATTCAATGCAAGATGACAGTTTATGGGAATTACGTCTTTCTATCTTGTGTCAACTTGGGCATTGCCTTGCCAAAAAAAGTCACCCAAGCAAGATGTTGTCAGCCAGTGATATCTGCAAATATATTTATTGGTACAATTAAATATTTAGGTAAAACGACTACTAGATTGTTCTTTTTTGGAGGCTGTATTGTGTCTGCTTTACACAACAACTACTTGAAAACTGTGCAAACACCGAACAAGAGAATGGGGGAATAATTTCATGTTATCTGAGCTATAAAGAGCCAAATGACAAATTTCATTATCTGCTGGGTCTCCTACAGTTCTCTTGCTAAATTTAGCTACAAACGTCCCATGGTGGCCACAAGTGGTAAATATAATAAGTAGTAATGTATCACAGCTTGTACATTTTAGGGCCCCGTCCCCTGTAACCCTGCTGCTCCAGACACTGCCTTACCACTGTATGATAAATGGTAAATACAGCACTGTTTCTATGTTTTAAAAGTATTAGGAGTATTATATAATTCTGAGAAATAATATAACTTCCATACCACACATTTAGTCATATCTAGTCAATTTTTCGGATCAAAGAACAGAATGATAACTACAGTACAGATATTGCAATGAAAGCTATGTCCATTTTTTATAAACTAAAGGACCTAATTTTTTTAAAAAAAGTGTGAATCACTTAACAGATAAGCACTTCTTTGCCTTTTTTGTGCTTTTATCACTAAAATTTATTTACTTTAGATTTAAATATAAGATTGCCACTTTTTTAGCTGCGACCCCTAATTTTACAAAAGCCAGTAAATGTAGTGATAATGTGTTTGAAACAAACCACACTGATTCCAAATTTGTCCTAAGGAATTCTCAAATTTCATGGTGAACTACAAAGTGGTGATTTGGTTAACTCTATTGGACTCCATATACAACTTTCAAAACTTCTAAAAGTGGTGATCCTACTGAGAAGTTGAGATCCTTTTTATAAATGGGGTAAACAGAAAAATTGCATTGTTTGTGTTTAGTATTGTTAGTCTTGTGGCAAATGACCTGTTTGTCCATTGATAAATAGACCCCAGCATGAGCATGTAGGGCCATGTAAGTTTGCTACATTCTGCTTTGCTGGGACATTTCTTTTTGCAGGTTTAGAGGAGTTTGCTAGTGCTATGGCCAGATGGTAGTGGAAGCCCGATTTTCATCGTATTTGGAAACAACCAAAACTAAGAACAATGTATGTTTGGCTAATAAAAGACTTGTCCAACTCATGCTATTGTCATTGTTCAGTTATAAACTGATAACGGAATGCTATACAGAAATATATACAATACAGCAGTTGTATTCTTTAGTAACTGTTGCTTGTATAACCCCAACCAAACAAAGCTTGAACTATCAAAAACATATATTTGAATGTCCAACTAGATGGACACTGATACCTACTGTAGTTTAAAAAGGGATAGATAACAAGTTATCAGAAGTGAGATATCTGACTTCATTATACAATCACAAGCTAAATTAAGTATATGAAGGACTAAAGCTGCGTACACACCTGCAATTTTTCTCGTTGGAAAGGATCTTTCACGATCCTTTCCAACGAGAAAAGACTGCAGGATGCATGAACGATGCTGTACATACAGCACCGTTCATGCTCTATGGAGAGGGGAGGGGGAGAGCGACGGAGCGGCACCCTGCTGCGCGCTCTCCCCTTCCCTTTCATTAGGATCGGTCGTCGTCCATCGTCCATGGATCCGCCAGGACGGTCGTCGGACGATGGACGACGACCGACTGTACACACGGCAGATTTTCGCCCGATAATTGGCCGATACCGATTATCGGGCGAGAAAAATTTGCCGTGTGTACGCAGCTTAAACCATAAGGAAAACTGTAACAAAGGGGAGCAACATAGCTTTAAAGTGGGGTTACTCCTCCATAATTACTATGGCTTGTTTTGTCCTAAAAAGTACCTAAAAATTCTACAAACTTGGCTATCGGTCCAATCATTTTGAAGCTTTTGCTCAGTCTTTTCTCAGCTTATATTAACTGATATAATATTCTAATTACATAGCAAATATAAACAGAAAGAGCAATTATCAAATATTTTTATGGTACTGGAATGTCAGCACTCTGCTATGGGCCAATTACACCTACACAAAAATCACATAGAGCTAACCATTATTCTTTTGGAATTACAGGAGATAAAGGACATTTTAGAACTTGGACTAAGACTGTATGTGCTATTATAAGGATCATAAAGTGTTACATTTAATACAAAACTATGGCACTTTGAATCTAATTTTCTGGAATGTCATGCTGGTGCCAGAATGTAACTTACAAGGAGAATTTGTCAGGGCAGAATGCATTAATAGTTTTGGAACTTATCCAAAATACAGGATTACTCCTCTGAATTTTCTCAAAATATTAACACCCCTAATTATTTGGTCTATTGTTTCGAATGACCTTGAATCAGTAAAATAACAATTTATATGCACACAAGTAGCCAGCCTTTTAATTGAAGGGTCGCAAAGGCTCCAAGATAAAGATAAAAGTAAAATTATTTTTCTACTGACTCTGACTTTTAAGATTCATGTGGGAATAATAACATAAAAAACTGGGCTTTAACTGAAACTGAAGACAAACAAGCATTTTTAGAACTAAAAAATGACTTGTTTTGATATACAATAGACATATATTAATATTTTGGTGTGTTATGTTTTTCATGTTAAAGCATACATAAACCTATAAATAAAAATTAACATACTGTAACCTACCACTCTTTGGATGTGGTGGTTGTATTGGTTTTCTTTTTTTAAATCTGGTAATCCTGCAGATAACACATTTCCTGTCCTTCAATGGCTATGTTCACTCCTTCACTGTACCTATGACTTGTGTATTTTGGGTAATTCGACCATTGGATATAATGGTTTTTGTGGGTGTTTTGAACTGTGTTGCCTTTTTTGCATCATAACTCAACGCATGAAACCATTTAAAAAAAAGGAAAACTGCAAACTGGTGGCGTTAACTTTATTTTTTAATAGAGACTTGTCCTTTACTAGGACAAAATACCCATAGGATACATATATAAACTTATGCACATCAACTAATTTTATTGGCCTAAATTCTCCTTCAAAACTCACAACCTGTACTGTTTTGTTCCTCTTGCCATTGAGTCTTGCAATATCAGTAATGTGATGAACATTCAAAATTTAAAAATAGCTTTAGCTTTAACAAAAGTCTAAGCTAAAATAAAAAAATCAGTCTCACAAGTTCTTCAAGGGAAAACTGTAATTTTAATAGTCACAAACTTCTATAATTAGCTTTTATATATTTATATAATTTATGTAAGCTTAATAAAACAATATGTAATAATTATTATAATTAAATAAAGAGAACGGTCCAAGGACTGACCCTTGGGGAACACCAACAGGTAGGAGAGTGGGCGAGGAGGAATTACTATTGAAAGAAAATTGAAAGGAGCTGTCAGACAGATAGGGAGCAAACCAAGAGAGAGCAGTGTCACAGAGGGTGAAGAAGAGGGGGATCAACAGTGTCAAAAGCAGAGGAAAGATCAAGGAGAAGGAGCAGGGAAAAGTTGCCTTGAGACTTAGCTATGATGAGGTCATTGGCCACTTTAGTAAGGGCTGTTTCGGTGGAATGGGCAGCTCAAAAACCAGACTGAAGAGGGCCAAGGAGAAAGTTGGAGCTCAGGTAATCAGTGAGTCTTTTGTAGACAAGGAGCTCAAAAAGTTTGGGAACATATGGGGGAAGGGAGATAGGACAGTAGTTAAAGGGTAGGGAGGGGTCTAGTGAGGGTTTCTTCAGGATAGGGAGAATAATGGCATGTTTGAAAGTGGAGGGCTATATACCAGAAGAAAGGGAAAGGTTGAATAGTTCGGTAAGTGCGGGAGCTAAGGTAGAGAAATGGGCACGGAGTAGATCAAAGGGAATTGGGTCAAGCAGACAGGTAGTAGATAGAGATGATGAGAGAAGAGAGGAGACTTTACCCACAGTAACAGGGCTGAGGGGGGCCAGTGATGATTTACAGGTGGTAGATATGGTTGATGTGGCCCGGTGAGCAGAGACATCATGTCTGATTTTGTCAATTTCATCTCTAAAGTAGGTGACAATGTCTTGGGCAAAGAAGGTTGTTGTAGGAGGAGCAGGTGTGGGGTTTAGGAGGGAGTCTGCATGGGTTGGAAGCTTGAGAGGAAATGATAGCGGGGAAATAATTTTGCTACACAATGAACAGAGTTGTCCGTAGAGCGCTATCATTTCTATTTTTCCATTTTCTGCTACTAAGCCCCAAATGCAGTACCAATTCTCAAAGAGATTGGTGCAGGTAACTCCTGATGACTGTTCATAATCCCCACATATTTGCATCCCAGCTACACACCAATGGTGTCAGTTGGACTCAATCATAGGAGCCCCTACTATAACATGATATTGGAAATTTGTATTCCAGGTGTATTAAAGTCAGGTTTAAATACACCATTATTTAAAGTCAGGTTTGGCCCAAGGATTTTGATATGTGTAGTAATATTTTAAATTGAAATTACATTAAACATTTTAAAATACATTTGTACTGTTTTTAATTATAGTTTTTGGCTAAACCAGTAAAAGCAAATGTTAGAGCCCAGAATAAATATTTTTAGATTTACAAATGAGTGGGTGGCAGCACTATAATTGTCCATTAGTACAATCAATTTAAAGCCTTCATACATTCATTATACCAGCACTAATCAAAGCAAGGTCACAGAGAATACTCTGACAAACAGCAGATCACGTGCAGATACTAACAGGAAAATAAATACATTCTGTTTGTTATCAGGACTTGCATTGGCCTAAATGACATGTTGATGACATAATACCGCAAAAAGATATTGGCATTCTAATAATGGAATATTCTAGATAAAACTAATATTATTCCCATATGCGATCACATCTTTTGATGTGTGCCAATACATGTGGAAAGGTTTCTAAATGATGGGATAAAATGGGATTGACTAAATTGTATATAGAGGATTATATGTAGGGTCTTCTAAGAATATGTTCAATATTTAAGCCTTATATAGAGGCTGATAGGTGGCAAGTATACAGTGGTTTGCTAAAGCCAGGGGAGTGTTGGCCTGCTGGGTATTTGCCCCTAGAAAAGGCCCCATACAAATGTCAAATTTCAGATTGATGTTGATGGAAAAAAATATTTTGTGATCATTTCCACTGACAGATGAAAAAATGAGTGCTGGGCACACAGCACTGTTCTTTTGTATAGATAAGGGGGGGCAGATGGACGAGTGAACAGCACCCTGCTGTGTTCTCCTTTATAGGAAAGCCAGGGTGCATTGATAAATGACATTAGGGGACTGATGTACAGGCGGTGGATTTTCGCCTAAGATGAGCAAGACTTGTTCATCTCCAGTGAAAATTATCAGATGCGTGTACATAACGTTAAAATAGAAGTATTTAATGGTGGCCTTGATTGTAGATATCAATGTGTACTTCTTTTCCTTATATATGGGATTTTACTCGTTTTTATTTCCTAGATTTTATCATTCTTGTGATTGAGATTTATTAGCAATTTTAATTGCAAGCTCCAATAATGCTGCCAAGTGCCTTCCCATATGTACTTCTAACAATTGTCTATTGTACCAGCCACTGTAGCAGGCTCTACATGCTGTTATATGAATAAAGAAGATATACACTGAACTAAAAAAAACAGGTAAAGAACATATTTGCAAACTGTCTAACTTAAGAGTCCAGCGAAAAGCAAAAAAGCTTTATTAAGTGCTGACCAATTTGTTCCGTTAGGTCAAAAAGTCCTTTCTGATCCAACATTTTGCAATATAAGTGTTTTTAAATAGTGATTGTGTATATTTTGTGTATTTAGTAACCCATCCTGCTCTTTTACACAGTTGGCTAGAACCAGCTCCTGTGGAAAAGAATTCCTCATTTTCAATCTCTCACTCAAACCGAATGGCAAAAGTTGAAGTTAAGAGTTATGCAAAGATTGTTCTTGTGGTGACCTTAAAGCTGGATTCCAAGTAAATATTATCTAAGTACAAGAATCATGTGAATTTTTCTTGAATTTCAGTGTACTTTGTGTATTTCTTCTTGGTTATCAGTGTGCTTTGTGTATTTCCTTAAAGCAGACCTATCATCAAAATGTTTACTTTATATCAAAGGGTAGATAACTTTTTTTTTTTAAAACAAAAATGAACCTTTACCACCCAGTCAGCACAGAGCCTCCTGGGATACTGGAATGTCATGCTCACCTCCTGGAATGTCATGCCTAGCGTGGGCTTTTCCCGCAATGAAAAACTCATGTGCAGTGAGATCAGCACTTTTTTTTTGTTATGTCACCTGATCTCATGCCTGCGCAGTGAGATTGGGTGACGTAGGCAGAAGAAAGAAGAAAACGCAGGAAGATGGCAGCGCCTGGAACTTCCTTTGCACTAGGACAAAAAAGAATCCAGAAAGGCATGGACCTGAAAAAAGGCCAGGTATGGAGGAATTTGGGGCTATGCTGCAGTAAAGGTAAGTGGTATTCTTTATTTTAATGAAAGATCCCATTTAATATCTGAAACTGCCTTTGTGCAGGAGCTTCATGTAATGAAGACCAGTTGGGTGTGATTGGACCTGCTATGTCCTTTCTACATCTCTACTCATAGCATAGGCTTTTGTGCAACACAGTAATGATGTCACTGCTACTATATGACTTGAAATAAAGTGTAAAATATTTAAAGTGAAAATTATTCAATTAAATTTGCTACACTGGACATTTACACATTTATACTACACTGTTTGTCCAAAAAAAGACACATGCTCACTCTATACATACATCTTTACCTTTGATTACAGCATGCATTTGCCATGGTATTGTATCAATATGCTTGCAATGTCACATTTATTTCCATCCAGGGTTGCATTAATTTTTCAACAAGATGTTGTATTATTGGGACTTAGAGCGCTGAGTAAAGTTTTCTCCAGGATATCCTAAACATTCGCAGTGTGGTTAGGATTTGGACTCCATGGGCCAGGTTGACAATTGTGGAAGGCAATAGCCTTATTCACGAAGCATCAGGAGTCCCTTGTGTTCAGTGAAGCAAAGTTTCTTTATTCATGCATGGAGATTCTCACAATCAGTTAACACGTGCTCAAGGCACACTGAAGGAGAAGTCTGACATTCAGCTCAGCAAACATGATTAATATCCCTTATCAGTACTGCGGTTGTTGCTGTTTCATTTAGCCTTGAGTCCTGTTCCTCCTTAAGATGTAACAAACTGCCCAGCTGCAAACTGTTTCTTTTAAGACAACATGCTTCTTCCCCCCACTCTGGGCGTTTAGGAAACCACAGGCCATAATTTAGCCAAGGTCATCATGTTCCTCTCCTATAAGAGGCCCAAGGTCCTTTTTCTATAATTGAAGCGTAAGCAGATTTTTGATAACTATTCAGCATATAGCAAGAATATAGCAAGATTAGACAAAAATGAATACATATATTTTTTACCTTTAACACAATCCATGGGTGAAAATTATGTCTCATGCTCCCCAACCACTCTTTCATAGTGTGAGCTCAATGAATCCTGACATTAACAACTTGGAATATGCCTGTGCCATTAGAAAAGAAATACAAATTATTGATTGAAACCTGGTCATTCCGTATATTCAGGTATTCAGCTGGCATCAGTTTGTGGCACATAGTATTGCTGAATCTAGACCTAGACACCAGAGCTTGACATGGCTTTGAAAGGCTTGTTTTTTTTCTGGAAGGCAGTGTACAGGTAGTCCCCGGGTTACATGGTGTCAGTTACTGTATAAAATCCTCACTGTGAGTTAATCACAAAAAAAGCAAAAAAAAAAAAAAACTTTTTTGGAGCCTAGTCATTCAAAAATTTCTAGAGCAATCTGTGCTTTGATATGCAAAAAGAAACAACTGCAGAGTGTGTCTTGGTCATTAAAGAGTTACAAGATGTTACAAATCAGCTCAGCTCCTAAGATCACCCACAATCTTGTGTTTAGCAGAAGATTTCTACTGCAAGTCATGCAAATCACCCCCCTCCCCCCCACCAAGCCTCTGTCCTGCACACGAGGGAGCAGGAAAGCTCCATTCGTATCTAGGAGTCCCGTATATGTCGAAAGTCCTTAACTCAGGGACTACCTGTATATATTTATTCTAGTCTAATTGTTCTTATAAACACTCTCAGTAGAAGTTAGTAAAGTCAGCAAAGTAGCCTAGTAAAAATCCCAAATTTTTGGTTACCACCAGAGCAGGAAGGGAAAATCTTCCAATGGGGACAATGTTTTAGTAACAACTATGTACAGGTGGCATTTTCCTCATTTTACTTATCTTTTTATTACTTACTTTTTATATAATTTTCTACTCTTATAAATAGGCTTTGTAATATCGAGAATTACTTACTGGCAAAGGATGTTAGCTGCCATTTTAGTCCATATTAACAAAAATAATAGTAGGAAATGGATACATATGAAAGTCATTCACCGAATATACAACTTTTACTGCAAATGACTTTTTATTCCTTTTTTGAATAAATTTGACCTTGTAAAATGTGAGAGTAAAATGAAAATCTACATTGTTCTTCTTTTCCTGACATTTATTTCAAGCCCTTTGAATCTTTGTATAGACCTACGTCATTTGTAATAATGGCATGGCATCTCTGTGTGGCTGCTGGTTATATTAAAATCTGTAATCTTGACACAAATGTGAAGATTGTCAAAGGAGTCATTACTATGTATTGTAATGCATAATGGTAGGAGCCTGCAGACCTTTTTTTTTTGTTTCACTTTATGCTGAGATGTACAATTTTATTCACAAATTTGTTTCAATTCTATATTAAGCCAGATCTTACTAGTTCCTATGCCTATGTCACTTTTATATCACCCTGTTATATTTTACATGTTTTAATTTTGTCTTGAATAGACATAGATTATTATTATTAACTGGCAATATCCAAAACTGGTAATATTCAGTTAGGTTCATAAATATTTGGACAGAGACAACGTTTTTCTAATTTTGGTTCTGTACATTACCACAATAAATTTTAAATGAAACAACTCAGATGCAGTTGAACTGCAGACTTTCAGCTTTAATTCAGTGGGTTGAACAAAAAGAAGAAAGTCTGCAGTTCAACTGCATCTGAGTTGTTTCATTTAAAATTAATTGTGGTAATGTACAGAACCAAAATTAGAAAAAAGTTGTCTCTTTTTCTTACCTTCCCACTCCCTCTTACATTTTTTTTTACAATTTTAATCAATGTACTATTTTTTTATTACTTTTTTAAATAATATATGTTTTGTATGACTCTTATGCTGTTTCCATGGCCCCCATCTAGGCTAGGGTGATATAGACCTTTTTTGCTCCCAGCCTAATGGGTTACACATTCCCCCATCCCACAGGGCTGCAGGGCCAGATGTGTTGGCAACAGCTCTTGATACCATAGAAAAATGTAATCTAACACATTGCCTGATCTCCTTCTGCATACGTGGGACCGAAAGCAAGAACCGAGACAGCTGAATTTCAATTAGAAGAAAACAAACATAGCAGCACAGGCCTGTTTGAGATGTGGAAGAACACTTGGGGAAAAAAAAGTCCATGATGGATTTGGATTTTTTTTTGGATGAATGAGCTTTACCTGTACCAGCATACACATTATAATTTTCATGGGCAAGTGAGAGGTTTGCTTTAATACTTCCCCTGCTTTTTCCTTTTTACCATACAAATGAAGTATTGTTTTGTAAAAGTCATAAATAAAATTGATATGTAAGTTTACTATGTTAAGGCAGACAACATACATAACTGGACAGAACAATGAGGCTTCTCGCAGTTGTTCTTTGTGGTCTTCTCAAGAGGCTGATAGGGCAGGACTGGGGGGTAAAACCATCCCATTACATGCCCAGCTTCCGACAAAATAAAAATAACGTAATTGCTATAACAAACTACTTGTGAGGGACTGATTGCATCCACCACTTCCATTGCCTATAGATAAATGGAAAAGACACATGCTGATGTGTGCCATGATGGGTGGATGTCATGACTTAATGAATATAAACATACATCCTAACGCATTTATTTGCATTAACGTGTTGCACCAAGGCAGCCCTTTTACTTGAACAAGCAATGGGCATAAAATCAGACTTGAACCAGTGTGTTATTGTGCAACACATGCATTGCTTTAGGAGCCATTCAGAATGAATACCATATTACAAACTCCTATATTTAGTAATAACCTTTCAGCTCACAAGAATTTTCATTATAGTGTCTGCTCCAAATCCCAATCAAGCCAAAAACTGAAAGGACTTTATGTGGATTAACCAGAGATTTTCTGACAGAACTTCTCCTTTAAGAATTTTCTCCATCTCTTGCTAATCACAGTTTGCATAATTCACAACACAGACAAGTTGAAGCTCAGAGGAAGCAGAGCAGATTTTTTTCCCTTGCTTTGAAGTGTGATGAACCTCATACGATCATGTGAAATGTATTTCACACTGCTGCAGGCAGAACATGAAACACTCCTCTGTGACAAGAAAACTCTTGTAAACTTGTAGTTAATTTATCTTGATCATAAGAAGACTTCAATTTAAAGTACTCTGGCTACAGAAGAAACTGCACCACCATTGCTAAACTCCTAAATAATTCTAGCTGCCCATCAGATTTTCTGGTTTTAGTACTTATTGAAGGGCTGACTCATTAGGTATGCTGAATAGAATTTCTGATTCCGTTTTGCATCATTTTTCCAAATTGGCGACTCAAATAATTGAAACCAAAAGATCTGCTTGGCAGGCAACTAGACTGTTAAAAATACCTAATGACCTTCCACACACTCCCAATAGACACGTGGCCACTGTGTACCTTACATGGCCACTGTGTAACTAACTACTTACCAATGATCACATCCAGCGACATAGTAAACATGCACACTTCCTTCACATTCTGGTTTTATCCCTTGCTGCAAAACTATTGGACCATACCCATCAAAAAGTTAACCTTCTTTATCACCTTAACTCTATCCTTAAGTTAATAACGAGCCTTACACCTTTTTGGGTTTGTCATCGCCTTTACTTATAGTTGTCATCAATTAATTTTTGAACCATAAATATAACATAAAATCACCCGAACTTTACCCTTTCCTCAATAACCAATAAAAAGAGCTCAGCCACAGAGACCCGAGCCCCACATCTTTACTCATAAAATCTCCTAATCATGGGACTTGAACCTAATAACTTAGGGGGTACTTTTTGGTAAGTATCTTCTGGTACTGTCCTTTATTAACCGTTTTCTTCTTCTTTTACAGGTGTCTTCTGCTCAAGGTTTGTTTATAGGCAACTTAAGGATGCTTTCCCTTCTTTTTGGACAGATTTTAAGGTAAGTGCTTTTTAATATTCATAGATTTAGGGAAGGGGTAATTTATTTGAAATTCTCTTGCAGCAACTGCTGGTTTATTTGCTGGCATGATCCCATTTTGGGAGCTGGGCAATTTACCACGTTCCCTTATCAATACAGAATAGTACAAAATTATATCACAGTACATATTTATAACAGAATATCGTACACATGTGTAGTGTTGTGCTGCTTTTAAATGATCGATTACTCATTGGAAAAAAAAACATAGGTAAGTTGGCCTGCAGTGGATCTGCTTATGTGTACCAGGCTGTACAATGACTTGCAGTTCTGAGTTATACACAAACTGTTGGCATCCAAGTCCACTTCTTTATTTCTTCCTACTTCCAAAGTATATACTATATTCCAAAGTAACATTGCAATCATCCAATTCTCACCTTCCTGTAGATCTATTTAATTCCTATAGATCTATTTAATTCCTATGATTACATTGGTTAATATTTAGTAATTGTGTAAATAGATTTAAAGCTGATTAGGCAAGTCATATATATAACATATATATATTTTTTTGTTTAAAATATATATATTTAATATATATATACACTTTACAAAAAGGGCAAAGAGATTTTAATCGAATGGAGACCTTGTCAAGAGGTCCCATTGTTGCTTGACCATCCATTAGAATGTGGAAAATGTGCTAACCTATGCATTTCTGATCATGGAAGGTTGTTGTTGCCAGATTTGAAAGTTTCAGCAACTCCTAAACTGCTAACTGCTTAATATTTTAAGCACTGTAGCCTTTAGCCTTGAAGAATCAATGTATTTTTAGTACAGTGACCCTTACTAAGTTCAGGCACCCACCCGGACTCTTATACATCAATTTTTGCTTAGATGATATTGTCCTTGACATCATGGCCTATTGAACACAACACCTCCTATTCAAAAACCGTCCTGTAGCACTTACCACACATGCATACTGCAATTTCTATTTATAGGTCATCCAACTTTCTTTCTAAGTTGATCGTACAATTATCATTGGCAAAAAATGTAAAAATTAAATAACAATAAAAATGAAACATGATACAGAATGTCAATAGCATTAACAGATTTTTTTTTTGTTGCTTACTCTGGGATACATGGCATACGGTAGCTATCCTAGGAGGCAGTGGGCTCTCCATTCAGTTTTAACCACAGAGACTAAACATTATTTAAAAGGGTTATTTAGCCTTATATATATTTAATAATGTGGCGATAGGTCCATTTTATGTAAACAAAAACAAAAAAAAAACACCCTTTTTGTGTGTATTGGTATCCTGTGAAACACTAAGACATTCACACAACTCAACAAATCATGTGTCTTTACCGACCTAAAGATAATGCAATCTATAGTATGGAAAATACATGTACATGTGAAAATAAACCTTGATTGTTACCCTTTGAACATTAAAACTTGTGGTGTAGTGTAGTGAATTTAGTGTGTGAAATGAAAGAAAACAGATAATTGTAAATAGAATGATCTTCAGCAATTTACTTATCTGTTATGGGTTATTTCCACATTCTGACAAAGATAGGGAGAAAGGGGAAAGGTATATTAAAGGGCAATTAACTTTCTTCTCACTACACCAAACCGTTTAATATTCTAATGCTTTTGAACAAAGAGTTTTAGTTTTACATACTACAGACATGTTCACTACACCATGACTGCTCTTAGAAAAATAAACAGATTCTACTTTTGCAACAGCATTTTTAGGAAGGAATATAGCTGGCAGCTGAAAGCTTGGATAATATTTCAGTTCTTTGCTTTAATAAATCCTGGGTTGCTTACACTGAAAGCTGTCATCTGGGTCATTGCCGATCTCTATTGTGAAGTGCCATCCAATCAACTTGCTGAATTTGGTTTGATGTCAGCAGTCTCTGCACACATCGGAATTCATCCGGCTGATTCACCTGCCAGGAGAGCTCTTTTGGCCACATGTTGTAATCAATTTCAGACCTTTTATTTGCTTAACTGATAATTAAATAACTAAGGTTATATAGGTTTGGAGTCAGTTGTTCGATTACTTTTGATCCCTTTAAAAAGTGGAAAGTAAATATTGGTAGACTATTTCAGGGCTGGAACTACAATAACCCAACCCATGTGAAGCTGGTCAATATTTTTTTCTAGTGCTGACTATGCATTTGGGGGTAATTACACCTCGGTTTTATGGCATGGTTTTACTTATAAAATGAAGGCATTTGGTAAGGTCAGCAGCCTTTCTTCTTGCAGTAAACTGGATTTGATTGGAGGACTCCATTCTTTTCTCCTGCCCTGGGACATTTTATACTACACTGGGTCAATACCTTGCAACGTGTGGGATGTAATTCATAATGCATTTTATTCAAAATACGTTTCAGGTGCAGAGGAATTATTTATTATATTCCTTTAGTATACATCAGTTTCACTGCTTTGGTAGACATTTAAATATTATTTAAATACAATTAAATACTTTTCTGACAATAATCTTTTGTATACCACACAGATTGCATCTCATCAAGCAAAACTGGTACTGTGTTTTGAACCAATTTTAGGCCATATTTATATGAATGTGCACATTTGAAGATTAAGATACATTAAGTATCTCTTCACTTTGGCATAAAATTCCATTTTGATGCAAATAATTAAAATGATTTTTGGAGTTTAAGAAACGGTATTAGGCATCTCACAGAGGTTGGTATTTTTGTGTATTTGTAGATTTTGGGATGTACATTTCTCTTCTCAACTTACATTGATTTGATCTTCACCAACTCCCTATTTTAAGCCTTACATATTTGTGCAACTATAACTGGGAAAAGATCAGCTGCATGTAAACCAGACGATACTGGCGAGTTCAGTTCTTGTAATGTGGCAGCAAGCAATGAGTGTGGAATCAAGTGTCTATTTTCCAATGATTCTTTATAAGGCCTTTTTTTAAAGTATTGTGATATCTAACAATGCCCAGAACCACAAGAATTCACTGAACCCAAGATCCCAAATAGGCTTAGAATGTATTGGTGAACCACCTAATTCGTACATCAAAAATCTATACACTACAGCACATGGAAATAATTTGTGATACTATAAATAATCTGTTTAACTGCAGATATACCTTAAAAGCATAGTAATTAGATACAGTCAATAAG
This sequence comes from Pyxicephalus adspersus, assembly GCF_032062135.1. Lineage (NCBI taxonomy): Eukaryota > Metazoa > Chordata > Amphibia > Anura > Pyxicephalidae > Pyxicephalus > Pyxicephalus adspersus. The sequence goes on along the minus strand of NC_092862.1, from coordinate 104,577,779 downwards.
CAAAAAAAAATTCAAATATAAACATTTTATTGCATTTAGAAACAATAATGCAACAATAAGCTAGGTAAATTTAGTTGAATATGTTGCAACATATTCTGTGAACTCAAATACTATTGTTGTAATCCAACATGAAATATGAGCATTCACAGTGAGAACAGCCCATTATAAATTTACATAGGAATAATAAAAAGAAAAAGCAAACGTTGTTCAACCCCTCCCCCCCTTTTTTTTTAGATAACAAAAGACGTAACATGTTCTATATTTTAAATAAAATATAAACACTATTGCATACTTGGCTGACGAAATGGCTTCTGCATTTAGTCATTATATTTGTAATTTAAGAACGCCAAAGTGCATTTTTTTACACTTTAACTACCAAGCAGTGAATTTAGTTTCTACTATGAAATAAACTTCTACTCCAAAACCTGGAGGCAGGTCGCTATGGAAACACCTGGCTGTAAAGTAATGATCTCCTAAAGAGCACAATATATCTCTTTTGGGTGAAATGAAGAGTACATTATAAAAGAAATTTGTTTTGTTATTACTTCAGTGTCTGCAATCTCACTATAGCAGCCAATATGAAATACCTGAAAATGTGCATCTGGTTTAAGAAATATGACCAAAAACATACAAAATTTTATATACATTTAAATGGTAAAACTGCTCATTACAACACAACTTTGAACAGCAAAGTTTAACAGCAGATCACTAATGTAATCCCTCTAACCAATGTACTGGATAAAATATGAAAACACGGTATTGCCCTTTGCAGCAGTTTCCCCCTTTTAACAAGTACATTAAGCAAATGACAAGCAAATCTTTGTCTTCATTTTGTTTTTTTGTTTTAAGTGAAACTTAGGCTAAATACACAAAGACTTTTTGAACTGAAGTGCTATTGAATCTGCAAAATTTTTTTAAATTCTGTTTAGCCATTCACACATATTTGGCACACTGCACATTCATGAAGGTAAAGCATTGCTTTCCTGGTTTAGATCTGCAGCTTCACATGTTATATAAGAACGTTCCCCGATGCCTGAAAGTCATTTCCAGGGTTCCTCAAGTTAAAAGATTGAAAAACAATAGTCTAAAACAGAGATCCTCGTTGTGAAGAGGCTTGTGAATCAGAAGAATTATATATCCATATTCATAAATACATATTCAGAAATAAATAGAGCATGAATGAAATAATACATATTCATTCACTCATGTTTGTATTTGGCCGTTTACCTTAGGTTCCACTTTAAAATGCACCACTGCACTTAAAAATCTCACTGTACACAGTTCAATTGCACCTTAAGGGGGAGGGGGTGAAAGTTTAGTGTGAAGAATAAGATAGGTTATTACTATTTCCCAAGAAAAGCAGAGTTACTCCAAAATCTGGACTTCTATTTTCCTAGAGGTTTCACAGATTTTTTTTATTGGTCAGAGTAATATTATTTCTTTGTTTTGTAGCAGACTTCACAGATTTACCAATCAGAAAATGCTGTGCTACCTAATTTTTGGCTCAGGGGAATGGGGTAGTGCCAATTCCTCAGGTTTTTAACAAATAATAATCAGACCTACCTTTACAGCTTCTTCAGTTGTTACAGAACAGGTAAAGGTGGTGGATTTAAAGAAAATGGGGATGAAAATCAAACTTCAGCCTGCAGGGACTTAAATAGCACTGATGCTACATATAAGAAGTAAGGAAGAAGGAACCCAGGCAAAACTTAAAAAGTATGGGCAATCACAAAGCCCAATTGGAATAAGATTGCAATGTGTTCAATAATAATATTGGTTTAGTAGCACCACCAACACCACTATACTGTTTTCTTTTAGTAAAATCATATACAAGTTAAAATGTGATTATGCCACAAAAATGATGCATAATGGTAATTGCAAATGAACAGATAAGGTGATCAATTTTTTTCCATTAATACATAATTAAAGGATAAACAGCAAGACATCTGACTCCCTGGGACACATTTCAATGGAACATTTCCAATTGGTGAAAGTGCAGTATGCATTGTCCTTTCACTTTCTCAGAAAAAGGCCCCATCCCATGTTCTGAAGAGATTCCAAGTCAGAAGTCTTTGTTATCATCCCTTGGTAGGTCTTACACAGCAATATTCTGCAGATTGTTTACTTGGATTCCTCTGTAAAATGACCAGCAGGACCACACTTCTGCTGCTGCCTATCCTGGATATCGCTTTGAGAATGCTAAAAAATAACTTTATAGTTTTATTACCCCAGGTTTCAGAACAGAAATGATTCATTAGAAAGTGAACTACAATGATATGAACATTTCACAATTTTATATTCCTATTGCAACGATTGAATTATTGATACTGGTGATCAATTGATATTAAATGCTGGTAGTGTTTTCATGCAAACCTGAAATTCACAGACACCTCACCATTTATCAAGATTCCCAGGCATACAACTCATATGCAGTACATGGCACACATTGAATGAATATTCAATACAAAAATAAATACAGCAACATACATACAATACTTTTGTTGCAACACGCAATAAGTCACAATCTCACAAACAAAAAAATGGGATAAATAATTCTTGGAGTAGTTTGGAGCGAGGCCTATATTCCAGTTTAAAACCTATAAATGATACTATATGGCTCTGTAAATATATATACCTATGTATATGACAAAACTAAATATTCTTTTGAAATTCAACAATATAAATATAAACACTCTGGAAATTTGTAAAAGCTGTACAATGCTATGTCTAAAATCTTTTCCTACAAAAAAAGGCACATTTCTGGTTCAAGTGTGCAACTGTCTTTTGAGAGAAAGCACCGACAATCGGATAGAGATGCGATCTGCAAGCTCTTTGCATTACTTTGAGAAAATTATGCAGACAGGACTCTTCAAAACCAGATTTCCAGGTTAGTCCACAAAATCACAGATTTCTATTACTTTTTGGTTGAAATCCTCTGGCTGGTCAGCAAACACATAGTGGCCTGCACCACGAATAGCCTAAAAGAAAGAAGCAACACTGAATTAAAAAATATACATATACATATATACATACATACATATACACACTTACAAATTTTATAAAAAAAAAATTATAAAATGGTGTTCTTTTTTTATATTCCGCCTTGCAAAAGCATGCTAGAACATGACAGGTGGACTCATACACATTCATTTTTAGGGAATTTCAACCAACTGGTGAGCACAAAAACACTACGTTTTACCCATTTTGCTTCATGAAAAACTGTTGGGGGTGGGTTGCTTTGGTCTGTGAACAGGTGGGAAAAGAGGCCACGTTCACCTCTGCTCCTTCGTCTTACAATGTGAAACCACACTTTAGGAATCTATTTCTGGTACTATACAGCAAAGGAGCCACAAAATGGTGGCTGCACAGAAATGCAAATTTAGGCTGCTGAGGTCTGAGAACGATATTTGTTCTGTGATGAACTCACACAGCAACATTGTCAGATATGGGTGGGGTAAACTTAAGAAATACATGCATTTTATTTAAAACTACACTTAAACAAATTGAAGTCCAACTTCAGCTAATATTCGATAACCAAGTAAAAGCTTGCAGGGGATATTTAGAAAAAAATGTCTGTATTACTAATAACAGGCAGCGACAGGCTGCCTTGTATGTTTTTTCTAAAATTTCAGATTAAATGTTTGGAGGTATTAAGTGGGATGTTATGACTGGTTCCCTTGCAGACTAAAGAATTAGTAATGAGAAAGACATTTAGATGGTGTCATCTAAACATCATTACCAATAACATAATAAAACCTAATTGAACAGGACTTTGATCTATTATGTACTAAGGGTAAAGGTTAGCCAACAGCAGTAATATTGTAGATGTGTCAGTCACACCGAGATAAACTGCAAGCTATTTTTAGCATTCTAATAATAAGCAGAGCCTTAGTGAATGGGTGATATCTTCAGGAAAAGCAAAAGCATTTTCACCATACCGGGACCACAGCTTTTTCCAACTCCAAGTATTTTAAACAACGTTAATAATTTTTTAATAGGGATAAATGCCGCTGTGCATTTTTGCAGCTTTGTGTGTAAATGCTGTTTTAACAAAGAGTGGAATTGCATCTGTACATGTGTCCCCAGTTGTGTTACAGTTTGTGTCACCACTGTGGGAATGGGGGTGGGGGCTTTCCAACATAGGAAATGGGAGAGGAGGGCAATAAATACATAATGCCGACACCAAGTTGCAACCTACACTGGCTGTACAACTTGAACCCTAGAACTGACATTCTAGGTAAAGAGAAAAAACACTAGACTTTTAAAAAGCAAACTGTAGTAGATGCAAATACTTACAACTGTTTTAACATAAGAATTTGGTCGTAGTGACTGAATAGTGCTTCCTGAATTCCCATCAATACAGGATCGTGCTCCATAAATGACAGTGATTGGAATGTCTGGATGCATCTTGTCAATACGCTGCAGCATTGGCCTTCGAGCCCAACCATATGGTATTGTCATGGTTCTGAATGCTGTCTCACCACTATAACCAGAAATATAACCAGAAAGGGCAATATTAAAAACAAGTGAGTGGTGAGATTGTGCATAAAAATACAAAAAAAATACAGTTTCACACATATACATCTGATGCCTAAATATACAGTTTGTATTAGCCAACATAGTTTTTGACAGTGGAGCTTTGAAGTCATGTTATCCACACATTTTTGGAAGAAAAAAAACCAAAACACATTACCTTAGATTTAAAGAGTTAAACAAATTAACATATAAACAGCACCCATAAATGTAATACTTGTTGGCTGTTCCTAAATCCTTCTAAACATCCACAGCCTTAGAGTACCTTTAATACGGAAAATCATGCAGCAGATTAGGCAAAGTGCTGGATCACTTTTCTAATGACCCAATTTTCACAAACAATGTAATCATTTGGTTATGCTGACAGGAGATTATTTGGCCTAAATATGTGCAAATACTTCAATTACCTAGAAATGCTTTTTTTCACAAGAGGCAAAGTTCTTTCACTGCACATGCACGTAACATAAAACAAAATATAAAGTAGCTGCAAGCTAAGCAGTGAGAGCAATAAGTTATAACTGGTGGAGCCATCATCTACCATCAAAGACAGCCTGTAAAATAGATAAACCACACAAGGAGAAGTAAAACATAAACCTTACCTTGGAGACTGTGCATTGCAGTGATAGATATATTCTGTTACAGTGTCATCATCAAACATTGAAGCATATTTCTTCTTAAAATCTGGTCTTAGTCTTTGAACAAGGCTTAAACCTGGTTTAAAACGAAGACATGAAAAAGTAACTACTAGTGATAAAAACAAAATCCACTAGAAATAGTCCATATCTGTGCACATATTAGGTTATTGCCCCAGGTGAATTTAAATCTATGAGAACAGTGACAGTGTATAAGCTAAGATATCAATAAGTATCATTGGCACTAATTATCTAATAATTCTCAGCCACTGCTGCACACCTTTGTATAGCAACATGGAAGGGATGCCACATTTCAGCACAGGTCTGCGTTCTCCTTCACCAGGAGTTGTAAATCCTAATTTGCTCACAGCAACATCTGCTGGTGAATTTTATTGTTGCAGCAAAGTGTGGTTGATCGACTTAACAGACACAACTGGGTGATTTTATTGTTTTACCCCATTTAATCACTTTTCAAAGTAAACCTATACTATTTAAAAGTCACGCGGCTAAGAGAACTCTATGGAGAACCAGGAGTTTAACATGACTGCAATGACGATGAATCAGTACTTGTTTACAAGTTAGGAGAAATTCTGAAAAGAACTCATTTCTCTCATTAAAATGTACTTATACTTTGATACTCTCCAAATTTACCATACTGCAGTTCACCAGTCCTTAACTGTGGTGGCTGCAATCATTTTCACTTTAGGCCAAGAACCCTTTCAGCAAGTACAGAAAGTACCTGTTAATCCTGTATGCTCTAATGAGCTTAAAAAAAGTAATGAAGAAATACTAGTCCCATTAATTAATCATGCAATAAAAAATAAAATTTATGCTAAACAATGAACCAACAGGGCAAACAAGGAAATAAAAGTTATTAAGAAAAATTTCACCATATTATATTGATTCAATGTTTCTTTCTTTGATCTTAAGCCAATGATCACATGGTCATGGCTAATTGAACCACTGTGAGCATCTCATTAACATCAGGGTCTATTTTGAAAATCTTAGGACCCTGTTGGTCAGACTTTATAATGAAAAGAAAAGTATTATAAAAGGACATCCATTATGCAGTGCTCAACACAGAAATCTTTTTAAGCCGGGTGGCAAGAAATTGTAGGTGGGTGGCAGCCCTGGTATTGTGACCCAATTCATTGATAACCACCTAAAAGCCCGGTGGTTGCTGAAAAGTGCCGGGTGGTGCGCCCAGCTAAAAGGGGCTGGGGAGAACACTGGTATGCATATAAATTTCTCATCAGTAAACAATTATTTTCTCCTGTGGAAACATGGAACTAAAAATCTGGCAGAGTTTCTAACCATATACTCTATCCCAGTGGTCACCAACCTTTTAGGACCCACAGACCACTAAATTTACTGGCTCCAGACCGCGCATGCGCAGAGAGCCGGGTGTTACTAAAAGGGGAAGACACTTCGCCCGTAGTGACGTCATGATGCCAGAACCTGCCTGGATGGTAGAGTGGGCGGGTTGTGTCCAGAGACACAACCCACCCACCGCCCGAGCCTGCGATCCGTACGTGGGACATGGTTTTTGGGCTCTGGCCGGTGTGCCAGTGCCCCTCTCCCCCAGCGAGGTCCATTTTCACCTTCCAGAGCCGCAGACCACTGGTTGGCGACCGCTGCTTTATCCAGGACAACCCAAAAATGTTGTGTTAAATGCACTTTAAAGTAGCCTATAAATACTAAAAGTCACACTACACCTTTTTAACGAAGGATTCTATCTGCCCTTTTCATTTTTTTCAAATCCTGTTTTTTAAAAGGCTTAGTCCATCTAAAATAAACAAATACATTGCAGCTCAATAAAACTGTGGAATCCCCAGTAGGGAGAACTTCCACCTTCCAACCAAGATCCCAGCTCTACTTATTTAGTGCCCAGAGACAGAAGGAATCAATTCCATAGAGCGTTAACCACAATAAGCATGTGTTGGTAGATGACCACTAAATGAGTTCTGTATCTACCTGACTGATATATGATCCATATGATGGATTTATTTCACATGTGCATTAATGACAAGCCAAATCTGAAACTTTATGATAAGAACACTTTTATACATCTCTGTGTAGAGAAAAAAAGATAGTAAATGACTAAGTATACCAAAAGGGAGATAGCAAGAGTCATTTATTGGAAGAAGAGAACAGCATGGCAATTTAATTAGGTCAAAGTTTCTTCATAAAACTTTGTACTAATCACCTTGCAGGCAAATACATAATTTACTCAGAAATCAGGTTACATTACTCCCCAATGATAAAACCATTTAATCTCAGTGGTGATTTACTAAGAAGAAAGGACTGGAATGTGCTCAACACTCAGGATTGCTTTGGCAATCCATGCACAATGCATGCAAAGTTCCTGGATAAAAATCTGCTAAGCTGGTGTCATAAAATTAATCAGATGCCAAAATTACATAAACAATGTTATGGTATGACCCAAACAAAAATCGTAATAATGGTCTACAAAATATGTGCCTAATGCACGATAATTTTAATGTTTGTGTGTTTGTATTCTTTTATTCTAAGTTATCCTTAACTATTTATACAGCCCAATGAACTTTGTTTTTATATGTCTGAATATGATTAATGAAGTCTTAATCAAGAGCAGCAGGTACTCTGACTGATGCAGATACCAAGACCAAATCCTCAGACCTAACGCTGGTGAAGTGAGGTCCACGTTTTCCTGCTGCAAGACAATACCTGGCTTCATGTGGCCAAAGTGTGTAAGCAGTTCCTAGATGACAAGGGTATTAATGCCCGTCACTGCCTCCCAGACCTGAATCTAATGGAGACTGCTTAGGACATTATGTATTGGTGCATGCCAATTAGGGCAAAATACTGTCCAGGAGCTTAACAACGCTCTGATCGAGGTCTGAGAGGAGATCTCCAAGGACAACAACTGCTGTTTCATTAAAAGCAGCCCACATGTTGTCAGAGAGCCAAAGACTTCTACTACTACTGAGCCACATTATGAATGGTCGTAATGAAATTCATGCTAGTTCAATCATTCTGTGTTTTCAGTTCTTTACGTTAATATTCAGTGGGATTTTGGTTTACAATGACTGTTTTATGTCATTTAGTGCTCATTAAATTCAAATCTATATCAATAAAACTGTTACTATATCAGTAAAAATGTTCAAGTTATCATCATAGCAATCTGTGATTTCAATGTTACCTTAATTTTGCTTGGGCCAAATAATAATTGCACTTAACACATTCACAGATTGTACTGGGACCCTATTCAATGTTAAACATGTCATGATACGTCCACTTTATTGATATATGGTTAAAGACCACATTAAAAGTGTGGAGGAGAAAAGCAAAAGGCACCTACAAACTTTGTACAGAGACTGCATAGAGAACTAATGGCATTACATTTTGTGCTACAAACAAAAGCATTATATATTGAGTCATTATTTTACACAAGCCATTTCTAAAATGATGTACATGTGCAATTCATATCTTGTAAACTCAAGGTTTACCACACTGCTAACAAAAGTATTGACAGTAGATAACGTGTAATCCATCAGGTCAAAAATAAATGCTTTAGGTCTGAAGTAAACTTACTGACCCAGTGGTCCAGCTAAACGAAGTCCTGCTAAGGGATTAAACGGACTTAAAACAGCACCCACAGCTTTGATCCAGATTGGAATCGGTCTTTCCTCCGCTGCATTGTCAGGTCTTTCTGGAAAACCCCATGGTTCTACCAAAATAAGGCTTTTTACCCTAAAAACAAAATAATAAAAAAAATTCTTGAATTTTCAATGCAGCATAAACTTCACAAATGATTGCAGCATTACTACACATGTCTGCTATTTTAACCATTATAAATGTACCATGTGTGACTCACTACACTACATTCATGTGATCTAAAACTTTATATAAGCCTTTGTGACGTGAATATGAGAGCTGCTTTTTATGGGCAGTTGTCAGCGCTTCTAATCAGCCATTCATTCTCAATGAGACAGAGACACACAGCTTGCAGTGTTCCCTTTAGTGGCCAGTTTCCTAGAGTTGGAAATTTGTAATCAAAACACTCCTTACTACTGTCCTGCATTTTTAATTTTTTTTATATCTATTTTAAAAATCACAATTTTAGTGTCATTTTACACTGGAAAATATGGAAAAAATATATACTTTTAATCTATGGTTGCTTTTTTTATATATATAAAAAAACAATAATTAATATATTGCCTTTTTGAGTTTTGTTTTGCTTTTGTCTGTGGCTTGCAAAAAAATTTAAAACCATGTCCTATCAAATCATTTTAAGGCATACAATGGTCCATAAAGGGTATACCAGTTGCAAGAATTAAAACATTCCTTTTGAAGAGCATGTCCCTATTACCTACATTATCAGGAAAATCCACCTCTGTGCACCTGCTTAAATTTTACTTCATTGCCTGGGTCCTATTAGACAAGACAAAGTATGTATGAACAATCAACCATCTGATAACATAGTACACTTGGAGGATGTGCCAATTTTCGTACTAGGTGGAAAAGGCCTTCACTTGACTTAGGGCTGACATTGCTACCAAGGGTGGCACATAGTTGCCAAAACCACCTTGAAATGTATGCTGGCTACCGCTACCTATAGACTTACAGAGAATAACAAGCATTCACCCATCCTTCTCCTTATGCTGCATACCAATTCATACAAAAGATGTTATTCTAGTTATTTCACTTTAGTACCGATAGTAACTACTGACAAAACCAGAAATGTTTCAAGAGAAACTAATTTAACTTTGTGGAGATACATAATACGGTTATTTTTGGGCATTAAGTATTGGACATAGTAGTGAGCCTGAAGAAGAAAAGCACAAGTATGGCATTTGACCCTGGTAATACTAGTTCCTGGAAAGGGCTTTAACACTTTTCTATTTAAAGCTGAACTTCAGACATGCTATGCTCACTTTGAGGATGCAGAAAATTACTCAAAGCTTCAAAGAACGCCCAACTAACATTGTGTTAAGTATTTTTGGTAACCTTTCCCACGACCCATTTTTTTTTTCTTTTTAATAAACAGCATACCTTTCAAAGATTTGTTCCCCTCATCAATGGCAGAGTATCTAGCCATTTTTTTTTATTGCAGTGTACTTGTTTGGTGTTGTCCAAGGGGCTGTACTGATTCACAAGCACCAAAGTGCTAAAAAATAATCTGCAGTTGTATAGTCATATTTCATAGCTCACAGCTTGCAATGTACCTCAACTAAAAAACTGAAACAAAAATCCCATCATTAAAATATGTTTTGCAGATTTTTTATTGCCTTGCTTATGTACAGAGCAGACAGGTCCAGGGAGATAATCTACATATATATTTTTTTTTACAGCCAGATATCAGTATGGACAAAACGAGTAAAACAAGAATGAAATTCTGAACATGCACTCAGTTTAATGGAGGGGATGCTGGATTATCAGTAAGAAAGATTTCACAGCAGTGTACAAAGCTATATGCTCTGGTGGTGGTATCACCAATGAAATGCCTAAAATACAGGAGTGGGTATGCCAGTAGCTTCTGTAGTCATACCCACTCAAAAATGAATACTGGGTAAGTTACATTTTTAAATGGATTCTTCATTGTACAACTTACCTTGAAGGGTATTTCAATGAGTATGCTGAAGCTAAAAAAGCTCCTAAATTATGCCCTAATAAAATCATATGATCCAGACCCAATGCAATCCTCCAATCTTCTATTGACTGCACAAACTGCATCTCTGCCTTTTCGGCATCTCCTTCGAATTGTGGTCGACCACTGCGCCCAAATCCCAAGATGTCAAAAGCATACACAGTTCTATTTTGGCAAAGAGATTCAAAATTAAGTGCCCAAAGTCCAACTCCTCCTCCGAACCCATGCAATAACACCAGTGGAGTCTTCTGTGATAGAGGCTGTGGAAAGGACAAGGTCCAAATCTGGTTTCCTCCAGACAGTAACACATGTTCTTTGCTGTAGGAGCTTGTTATACCTGAAAAATGGAAATAAAACTTACACCCAGTGTTCAGTGTCTAATATATACAGTCACAAAATTTTAGGGGGAAAAAAACAAAAAAACAAAAACATGTCATAAGAGGAAGGCCCAGAGATCTCATTACCGAAACCCCAGAAGATCTTAGTCAGAAGCTGCACTGTTCTTTGACATATAAATACTTGTAATAAATTAACAAAATAAATAAAAATAAATGTTTTCTACTGACTATCCTGGAACATTATAAAATCAGCATTTAACCAAGGAAATTTTGTATACATTTTCAAGATTGTTTGGGATCTCTCTTATACTCCCATCACAGAATCTCCAATTCCCACAAAACGGTGACCTAAAAAAAAAAAAAAAGTGACCTAAATACTACTTTTAATACAATTTCACAATGTAGCTGTCACCACAACACGCTGACCACACACCAAGAATTCTCTACAATCAAGTTGTCTGATTTATTACTAGAATCAAGAAAGCTATACAGAGACCAATGGGCAGTGTTATTAATGACTTGCTTTGCAAATATTAGTTACTGCTGGCAATGCTGGGTCTCCTTGGTCTCAATCTCAATACTTCTACATCACTGACACGAGAGAAGCATGTGGTACGTGAAATTGAAAATCTTGATCTGAATTAAAATGAAAAAAAAAAAAAAAAAAAAACAACCTTCAAGCCAAGTGAATTAGATTTTTTTTAAAGTAACAGCAACAGCAGCATATTCATCTCAGCTCAGGTTGCTTGTAAAAAAAAAAAAAAACTGGATCACTGATGTTTAACAGTGCATTGATTTACACAAACTGACACACAAACAAAACAAGTCACCAATAATTGGAATAGAAGAATTCTACTAAACACGATCTGTATCTTCAGTGTTAGATACATAAACCCTTCTGTGAAAAAAAAGTTTTTAACAGTTACACAAATATAGTATTTTTGTATGGAATTCCTCTAACTGTCCTCTGTGCCCTTAGTTGGAGGTGTAAACACTGGGCAAGTTTACACCTACGAGTGCTATCACAGTGAATGACATTGCATCAAACATGTTGTGAAGCCACTATTTATGTAAATACCATACATAAGCAAAAAGAAAATGCACATGCACTGCGATAAATGAGAACGTTATAGTGCTCTGCGTTACCTAAAACGACATATTGTCTGAATTTTACTTCCTTATGGCATGTCAGTCCATTTAAATAAAATTCCTGCCTAAAGCAATGCATGTGAAAGTACACCATTGGCAGTGATTTATTAAAGTTTTTAAAGACTGGAGTAGAAAAAGTTGTCATGGGAGAGCCTAGGTGAACCAGCAAACCTGAAATGGATTTCTTAAAAATAGTTGCTATTGGTTGGCAAATTGATTGCAATCCTGGACTCATTGCAGGTTTGTTGGATCACCATGATAGTTTATCTCCTCCAGTCTTTGATAGCTTTAAATAAATCAGGCCCATATTGTAAGTATTTTGAACTGGACCAGCTAGATGTGAATGGATCCTGACTCACAATGTTAATACAGAGAAGATAGAGAATTTTGTTTTCAGACCATTTGTATTAGTATTAGATATCCAAGCCATTTGTATTGCTTTACTGCTGCCATTTATTAATCAGCTAGATGTAAAATATCTGTTAGATAGATGATGGACAGTTACAGCTCAACACTGAGCAAATCTTTCTAAATTTGAAAGGTAGTTATTGGAGATCTGAGGGAAATAAAGCAAAGATTACAGCTGTCTTTCTCAGAAATTTTAATTACGCAGTAACTGTTTACTAAATTGTGCAATTGCTGCTATACATGTAAACAATGGACACAGTGGTCAGGGGGACAAGCAGGTTGAATCTATTACTAAGCATGTTCTCTATGCAAGTATGTCTGATGTCATCAGGCTATTCCACTTCGTTTCATCTTTCATAGTAAGTGTACGTCAATATCCTCTACTTTGGCCCTTTTCCAGTGATTTAGAAGTCTCCTCACTGCACGATGGAGAACAGAAAGTGATCACTAGGGGGATCAGCAGTGTCACGCAGGCAATTCGCCACATCACAGCCCTTACACATCTTCCCACATTTACCAAGTCCCTTAAGGAGGAACTCCAAGCAAACAGCTAACTAATGAAACATAACCAAATCAAAAGTTTTACAATTCAGATTTTTTTTCTCCAGTTTTCATTAAAATAGAAATGTAAGCAGTTAAAAATCCAATGAATAATGTAAAATGGTACAGAGTTAAGCAGTAAATTGCCAGAGATCAAACAAAAAAAGTTTAGGTTACTGAAAAGTATCAGTTTCAATCACAAGGGGGTTTTTTTTTTTCTTTTAGGTAACAAATAATAAAGGGAAGAAGTCTTTTTGGAGAATAATTGATGGGATAACAACTTTTCAGCATCAATTGAAGTCAATCCACCAAGTTACAAGTTGATGCAAACAATTTCCAATGGTGCCCCAGTGTTGAGTCAAATTGTTACAATCTCAGAACAATTATTTGGACAATATTACACTTCAGGAAGTAGTATATTGTGATAATGGTGAGCAATTGCATTTTAGGGAATTTTCTTTTAAGTTTTATTTACAGCTTCCTGACATGAGGAACTGAAAGATCCTTCAGCATGCGCTGCTAAAATATCTGCAATAGATTGCTACTTTGATGAACCAATACATCACATTCCATTTTTTGGAAAAAAAAATGCCATGGTTTAATTTTCATGAAAGAAAAAAAAACTTGAATTTTAGTATACATGTTTACTGTTTATCTAGACAAAAAAAAAAAGATTTGTAATTCTGTACAGCCAGAAAGATCACTCCACCACCTATCGGCTCTGCTTTAAGGCTAAATGGAAATGATAATGTGGATTTATTGTCAAAGGTCAAATTGAGAAGTAGCTGAACCAGGAGATAACTCTGTGTCAGGTTAGGTAAATCACAAGACTGGCTGCAAAGAATAACAAATCCTCTGGCAGACAACATAAGATATTCTTTTATACGGTGTATTTGCCTTGGGTGTAACCATGATGGAGTATGTTGTCATTAACTCAAGGGTGTTTTTTCTGAACATCGATATGGAAAAAAGGAACAGACTCTAGAGTGTCCTTGGGCCACCAATGTCTAGTGATGTACTTACCTATATTGTGTCTAGCTGACTGACCCTAGTGATAATGAAGGCTGACAGCATGCAGGTATAGGTAAAGATCCTGTCTGTCACTGCCTTTCTGAACTATCTCAGGTATTATTGCACAAACATACTGTATGTCTGCGTCACCTAAAAAGTTAGAATTCTCTTTTTGTATTGTTTTACTTTATAGATGTGAGATCACATCAGGATATACCGCTTAATGTAAAAGTTTGGGGAGCTAGCAGGTAGAAGAAAAAAAAAGCCTAAACTCCTGACAAACATATACAAAGGATGTGCAGATGGGGCATATTTGTATACCTACAAGCTGGCCCACATTACCTAAATGCATCTGGCTCACCTCAGGTTTGCAACGTATCATTCTTAACTAACTGCAAAGGGAGATACAGCAACACAAGTAAGGTAGCAGTAATAACAGCTCCATCTCGCCCAACCTAAAAGAGCCCTTGGGAGCTATTTTTCTAAATTGTGCATCAGTGTTGGAGAAGAGTTACCCAGTAGTTTCCTATAACTTACACTTTAGCATCTTCTCTTCAGCCTCCTTTAGATGAGCCTCAGATGTGGGACACCAGGCTGGGAGCCAGTTAGAAAGCCATCCTGACCTATAACACAGAAAGAAATAATGGAATAGGTTATACAAAGTTCACATTTTCTAATGTTACACAATTTCACTAAGGGAAAGTTTATCCATTCAAGTGAGAACGGTACTTTTGAACATTTACATCCATTTGCAATACATTTTGCACAATATTATGTCTATCAGCATTTTAAGCACAAGGTATCGCTAACATATACCTAGTAAAGAGAAAAGAATAATATGGGCTGGGTTCACGATTCTGCACTTCAGTAATATGAAAGTTGCCAAACATTTTGCTTGTTGGGTTGTGATGATGAAATTAATTCCTATTAAAACCCTAATACACCTTGCCAATGGTTTCAATGCACAGTAATGGGCACAGTTTTGGATCATTAGGTAGCCAATTTAATTAAATGATCAGCTAATAAACAGTGCTAGAACCTGTCTGTGTTAATGAACTGCAACATTGTGAACTTAAATTATAGAATAAACAGGTTAGATTATACTAATATTACTCTGTACTAATGCTCACATGTGATTCTAAGCCTCCAAAATTAGAAGAACCAAAATCCAATGAATCTAAGAAGTGGACCAGAAACTGCCAGGCTAAATGATGATGGATATGTTTTAACCAGGAAATGAGGAGGGCTCCAACTTGATGTAGCTACTAGTGCACAGGGCGAGAAGCTTACAGTGTGCAATAAAATCATGTATTTCATGAGTCATGTATTTCAGTACAACAGAGGAACTTGTATAACTCTACAAGAATGAAGGTTAGGCTGGAGTTCACATGCCAATCTAGAAGACTTCCTTACACATCTCCTAGACCAGGGATCATTCTGTCCTCCTATATAAAAGGCATAAAACAGAATCAAAACTTTTAAAGAAATCCTGATAATCCCTGGTATTAGCATAATTGTAGTGAGTGCAACAAGGAGTTTTACTCCTTCCTAACTGCTTTTTTTGGGCTGCGCATATAAATACAGCACACCCGATGGGCCCTAGAGCAACCCTTCTCACTAGGTCTGATTTCTAATGCACAGAGCAATAGGCTGATACCAAGACAAATATTGTTGTATTCATGAAAATGAAGCGAATGTAAGTTTTTCATTATGTATCTGTCTGGACTTCAGCTTTGAGCTACACAGTGAATTTTCAGGATCTTGTGCATTGAATTTTCACAGGGCATTGCACAAACACATATAGCGTGTAAAACACAAGGTCCACCGCTGATAAAACAAGACCACAACCTTCTCATCACGGGCTTAGCAATATTTACAAAAAGAAGAAAAGTCAAAGTCATGCTAAAAAAAAAAAAAAGAAATAAAAAATTACCGGTAAGTCATAGATAACAAGCAATTTATTTTTGCAGTTTTATTTTCATTTATTTAAAGGAAAATACAACAGGAGATGCTGGGACAGGCAAGAATAGCCAAAAAAACACCTTTGGTGTACAGAAACAGAGCTGGGTGCTACTTTGGGGACATGTGTTGAAGGATTAAAGATTTAAACTTCATTAGAGACCAAATGAGTCAACAAACTCCATCTAGAACTAAAATATCACCATTGGATGAACTGACACAAACAAGAAGCTGCACAGGAACATTAAAGGACGAGGCTTCCAGTAGCTCATCAATGAAAACAACAAATGGATTGCAATGGAAAAGTATCTAATCAATCCGACTGAAAGTAGCCCTTTGCCTTCATACTTTGGTTTCTCGCTTTTCTATCTGCTTTTTACATAAACAAGGATGTGGATTGTGGCTGATGATATGCAACTTCATAAACATTTCTTCATATTTAATAACTAGAACCAACTATAGTTTCACAACAGGTCAAGGACGGTCCTTGTGTTTTGTGTATGCTGTGCACGCCCACAACAGATCATCAACAACACCTGAACTGTACATACACGCCAACCACTGACTTCTTACACTGATTATATGTTTATCTCAGCTCAAAAGCCTTCATGTACATGATTGAAATCTGAAAAAACATAGTAATAAAATATACAAGGCAATAACATTGCAATATTAAAACTAGACCCCAACCACAATATTTTGATTTAGACAGAGAAGGGAAAGTTAAATAATCAGTCAGGTTTTGTCATGGTTGTTGCAGTCAGAGTAATCTTGCCACTGGGACCCAAATGGCATCAAAAATGCAAAAGAGGATGCAATTTATCCCAATGCTAACAAAAACGTAAAGCAGAACTCTATCCCTTAGCTCACAGTCTGCTACCCACCCCACAAAACACTCCTGCAGTTATCTGCTTTTAATGGCGGGGACAAGATAAGTCTTTCACTATTGGCTTTTTCTCTCATTCCTGATGCTACTAGAGAGCATGTAAACAGGCTGCGCTCAAAGAAAATGTTTTTATTTAAGTCATGTAATTACCATTCCCAAGTTAAGCACATGGGGGTTGTATAAAAAATTAAAACCTAGGGTTTCAATGCGTTGTTGAAGTAAACAAAGTGTATTTTATAGCAGTTGTGTGTCAATTAAAATATTATGTAGGTCTGGGGAAAAAAAAACAACAGAGAAAAAGTAGGGGTTTGGGTATCCTTAAGAATGAAAATGTATCTGTCTTTACCAACAGCCAACCTGGTATGAAATCCTCATAACCCTCTGAAGGGTTCCCCTGTGAGCCCTGATGTTTTTTACTTCACTTTAAACCTTGCTGAGGTCAGCATACCAGTCAGCACAGCCACTTTATCTGACTAAAGCTCAATAGGATCTTCTGTGTTCCAACATGTAGGCATTTCTCTTCCTAGTGGTAGCATTATTCTTACAAGCGGCTAAAAGTAGATTTTTAGAAAGGACGGTACAAGAAAAGTCTTTATTTTTTTATTTATTTTTTTAACAGTGTAGATTGACGAATTTAACGTGCAAATTGAAGCAGTAAGACTATGTTTAGACCGGCAGTAAGGTTGCAGTGAGGTTACTGCTTCCTCATGCCAGTTGTGTCCACCCATGGCAGTCCCCTGGAAAATGAATAGGGGTACTGTACCTCACACACTGCCTCCTGATGTTAAACCTGCAGACACTGTTTTTTTGAGAACCAAAAATGTAGTGCAGGTGACCAAGGGGCTGCCAAGGTGCCAGCCACTAAATGCTGCACAGGATTGCTTGATCCCAAAGCAGGTCTGAACTGCTTACTTTATGAGCCGACTGCATTTACTATCTATATGCCAAACACTCAATCTCATTGCCAGAAAATCAACAAAGCTGAAGATTAATTTATGCAAATATCTAAAACTTTTCCCCCAATGCTGCATTAGTGGCTGGGTCTATGGATCAGGTTTATTTGTCAAAGAAAAGCTACTAAATAGAGGTAATTTAGCTGCTAAAGGATTACATAATTAAATAAAGTAAAAGCATTATTATTATATATTTCAAGGTTTTGTGATCAGACCCTCCTTAAGGAAGAGGTCATTAGTGGTCATTTATTTGTCATGAGCTTTTCCTATTTTTCCTGCAGCAAGAGTCTAACTAGCAAAACACACCACATAATGTCAGCGTTTGTTCTTTTAGCTTCCATTTGAGGGTAGTCTGAATCGTTTGACCATAATACAACAAAAGAAACAAACACCATAGACCACTACTATATGTTTATCATTCTAGTACTACAACACATTCATTGGGAATGAGCCCTTAACCTTTTACCCTACAGCTTTAAAACACAAACAATCTGCGCCACGTTATTCAGACGTTTTTATTACGCGTTCACTTCCCCACATATTACTGGCAAGTTTAGGAGATTTCAACATACAAATCGTGATTAGGAACAGTGAGGACAGTTTGTGCAAGGTTAAATTCCCAGAGAGACTTTCGAAGAACTTTTGGCAGCAGAACATTTCCAAGAATTCTACACATGCTTGTGCCCTAACTATGTAGCTTTTTTCTAATCTAACCTTGAGGTTACATTAGGATTGTAAGCAAACATAATTATGAATGTTTAATACATTTCCTTAACTTTTAAAGAGCAACTCCACCTGAAACATGTCTTCTATTTTTAAAGGATAGGATAATTGTGTTCCCCTTCTGGGACCCGGACGGAGATTTTAACACCTTTTACAAATAGCAAAATCATGAAATGCCAAGTTTTTAGGGTGTTCATTATTATCCCTAATACATTAAAAATGTATCTATAGCTAATGTCTCTTTTTCTAAGCCCTTTGTGAAAACACAAAGGCTTTGTAGGTGCAAATACTTATATGCCCCTTGGAGGCGAGAGCTTATGTGGACCATAAAATAATTTTATTAAAAATAACCTTTCCATTCCCATCTGCAGTTCTGTAATTTCCAGCTGTTGCGATTTAGGTAAAGGTACATTTTAGGCAACCATTGTAGCAGGAATCTAACTTTTGACAAGATACTTGTGATGAACACAGATGCCCCCTTTAGAGACAGCCGGGGAGAGACACAGGGAAAACATATTTCTTGAGAACAGAAAAACTCCCAACAAAGTTTGTAAAATCCCTGAAATGTGCAACAAACACTCAGAAAGATGCTCTTTACCCCAACAAAAGTGCAATTTAAAGATAAACTTTATCAAACCCTGCAAGCGAAGAGTTGTGTTTTAAATGGAGTAGAGAAAGGTTGGCTCACTAGTTAACATCATTTATATATTGTTATCTTTGTCCTATTTCCTTTCTTTTGTGTATTTCTTTTGAAATACAACAACAAACAAGAAGAACTTTCTCCAAAATTCAAAGAAATTCCCTCTGGCACAACTGTAACAAACATTTTAGTTACTGTTCTACCAGGAAATGGGTGACAATGATCACCATAATCAACAGATAGGAAAGAATAATTTATAAGTAGTCAGGGAACAGAAAACTCTTCCTGTGTCTTGGTTCTTAACCCTTAATTAAACTGGTAATTAGGAAACCTTTCCTGAAAATGCTACTTGCCCACTTGTAAAAAGGTTCGGATAAAAGAACTATGAGTGAGTGTGTGTGTGTGTGTGTGTGTGTGTGTGTGTGTGTGTGTGTGTGTGTGT
>NC_092862.1:104553236-104557881 GCF_032062135.1 Pyxicephalus adspersus | reverse complement strand
GTGTGGAGGGGGGGAATCTGAATGTTAGGTATTGCATAGGATCTTACAGAAACTAAAGCAGTGGAACAAGAGAGCCAAGAAGCAGGAATGCCTCCTCGGCATTTACAGGCCCATGCATGATTTACATGGACTGCTGTGGCTGGAAGGCTTGCTGTCTGCCCTAACCCTAGCTAGCCCTAATGGCAATCTAAACTTCTTAAATATGTTGGGGAATATATAATGGAAATAGATATTGCATTTATCATCTTCAGCCAGAATAACAAGCTAAGGTATAGAGTGCTTATCACATTTCTCTTTACAACCTGCAGTAAAAAGTTTGTTAGGAGACTTTAACAAGTTCCTATTTATACACAAAAGAGATTCATCTTAGAGACCAATTTGTTCCTAGAGTGCTACATTCAAAGTTTAAAATTGAACTCTGGTAAAATAAAGATTAACCTTTCTCCTGCAATGCAATCGCCGAATGCTTACTTTTGTCTAGTTATTCATATTGTTTGGGCTAACCCACTGTACCCTGGGAATACTCAGTTGCTCAAAAAATGTTGAATAAAATATACCGTAGATTCAAAAAAAAAAAAAAAAAACTTTCAAACTTGAAAAAGTAGTTAATAACAGTGACCCAAAACCATTTGAGCTTCAGTTTTGTGGTTTACATTCCACAATTACCTTAGATTTATTGTTCTTTGCTTGAGAATGAAAAGAGATATGAAAATTGCATAAATAAGCTGTATCTCATGTTTGTATGATTACTCAGCCTTTTCAGTATTAGCTATGAAATATCAAGGCTAGAAAGTGCAAATACATGTATATAGGTCAGAGGTTCTTTTAGACCGTATACTACTGTGTTCATATTTTATTGGTCATCGTAACTATACATATATCAGATGTTAGGTATTATAACTTAGGGGCGCAGTGAAACAACTTAGTACTGCAAATTTAAAGCAAACGTTTGCTTTGTCAATACAGGACAAAGCAACATGTACACTTTAAGGTTATCCTGTGCAAGCTGCTCCTGCTTTTCTTTCCTAAGCTCTGCAACTCTATATGTGGAGGGAAAGATTCATAAATCCAGTACACCCGGGTATGGAAGAGCAGGGGTCCCATTGCCTTCCTATGCGACAAGCCTGGAGTTGGTGAGGGGTCACAGCTTGGAGCATACACGTTTATCTCATCTGAAGGGTGAATGGAGTGGCAGAGGAAGGAAAGCATAAACATTGATCTGCATATGTACTGAGCCCAATAGCTCAGGAAGAAAATAAACAAAAACACAATTGAGCAAGCATGCCAGTCATGTGAATACCATTCCCAAATGGCCAGATTAGTTTTATGTGATTATTACTTTTATGGGTAATTTACCAGTATACTGACTTTAGGAATTAGAAGTGTTTTTGTTGGCTCTATTTAACATAAAGCCACTAATAATATTTAACCACATTTTGGGATTCACAGTTTATTACACATAGTTCTGTATACCAGTACATTAAACAAAGACATTTAGGACCAGAAGCCTTTGCAATTTTTCAACATACTTAAACGCTCTTCTTTTAGTTTTGAAACTGTACATAGGAAGTCAAACTTCTAAATGGATTGGAATGGAAAAAATGGAATATTAATAGTAATATATTTATTTTTGGGCAACTAAGAAAAACTGTCAAAAGTAAAAGGCTGACCACACATGGGTGAAAGTCATTCTGTTTGTAAGAACTGCTAGCCTGGAGGCACCATGGCTTGCCTAAAACATCTTCTAAAAAATGCTAACTGCTCAGCTAATTTGTAAATCAAGTAAAGTAAATCAAAAGTGCATTGAACTTCTCCGGACACCACTTCTAGGTCAGCAACACAAAATATGATAGCTGGAGCATCAGAGTGACAGCTATAGAGCGAGCATTTGTAGAAGAGCTCAGGGACAAAAGCATCAATATTTCTTTTATGACAAAACTACAGTTTATAGCCAGAATTACCCTTATCAATAGAAGTTAACTGGACAAGAATTAATGGTCTTTTTTTATACATAGCTAAATCAGAACACTTATATTAACACATATTAAAGTAAATCCAAACTCCTTCACCATCACGCATCACTGAAAATTATATAAACAAGTGAGTTTACACAAAAGGTGCATTGTGTGAGAGCACTCAGGCATTCCAGCAATTCAGTCACAAAGCGGGCCAGAGGTATGTGTTTAAATTACTTGAGTCAGCAGGACAGGCATCATGACAGACTTACAATATAAGCACACAGCATTCACCTGCACAACACCGCATTCACCCACACAACACAGCAAATCCTCTTTAGGAAGACAAGGACATAAAACTAAATGAAGTTCTGCACCACTAGTATACCAGGCTCACTTTTCATCCTACATATAGCTATGCTCCCCACTGTTTCCAGTTCTATCACCTTTTAATTTAGCTCTCCAGTTCATCCATAACCCTTTACCTCACTCTATCTGGACTTTAATGTATACCGAGATTAGGCTTTTTCCATAGAAAATTGTTATCTTTGTATATTTTAGGGATGTTTATATTTATATGGGATTTATAAACTGCTAGCGTTGCTTCACAATATATTAATTTTCTGTAGCATTGGCACTTACTGATGTGAAGAGCCTTTGATATTCCTGTATATACTCAAATACAAGCCTGTTCAAAAAAAGCCCCCAAGTTTTAACAGAGGAACAAGTAAAATGCCTGACTAGGTTTACAGTTTAGGAAGGACATGTCGGGGGTATTGTATAGCTATGGCTCTTCTGTACAGCTGCTGCATCTGCAGCCAAGCTGAAAAAAGCTGCAAGAATCATTTAGATTAATGGCAGCAAAGAGCAAACTATACCTAAGCTGCATGATATAGTAAGCAACGAATGAAGGGAAGAGATCTGATGGCTGAAACCTGGACAGGTAACAATATTAATTACCCTTTTCCCAGTATGCTCTGCTGGGCAAATTATTAATAAACAGGATTTATATAGCACCAACATATTATGCAGAACCATACATTAGGGGAGGTAAGAGACCGATTCTGGGTGCAAAAACAAATTTGTCTCCATTTACATATATACAATCTGTGTATTTACTAGAAACTATAAGACCCTTTTAGGGGCAGTTATCTGCACTGGAACCTAGATTTTCATTCTTAGAGACAATGTTACCTTATTTCTGTAAGAATTTTTTTGGTCACATGCAAAATGTACTGTATGGTATCATGTTCTACTATAGTCACCATAGTAGAGCTTTATCACCCTTTGCTGGATCATACACACATTCAAGGGAAAAATGTACAGCCCATGAGAGTGCGGGATGCAGTGAAAGAAAAATAGAAAGAAGAAGAAAAATTGCAGAACGTACTTCTGTGCTCCTAGTCCTCGCCCCCCCCCCCCCCCCCCCCGCCTTCCAGGCTGGTCAATCAAGGTGTCCGAGGATGCTGGACCTTGTAGAAGAAGGGCAGGGTAGGTAGAGTGGTAGGTAGAGTTTGGTTCTACTTTACAACATATTTGAATGATTTCCAGCAAACTCATTTATTTAATTTGAATGAATCTGCCATTAACAGCAGGCGACATTAAAAAAACTCCTTGTCAAACTGGTGTCAATAAGGTGTCACGATGACTTTGATAAAAGTGCTATTAAAGTTTGCTGTATATTATGACACATTTACAAGTATTCAATAAGAATATGTCCAGCAAACTGCAGTAAATACACATGACTTCTAATTACTGTGCATGCCTCGAGTCTGTATATACAGTCCTAGCTGGAAGCCTATACAAGTCATGAGAACATAGGACGCACTCACCCTGCAGTCATACTTCATATACAAGTCATTTGAATACCATTTTATTATCCTTAAACAGCACGTACTACAGTCAAGTAGTCAATCAATTGTTGGATAGCTTGGTCACAATATACTAAACTTGCACATAACTGGACTCCATTCTGAGGCTGACCCATTATTTTGCAAGGAATGAGGCAATGAACAGAAATAGATATAAATGAGAGTAATGATGCCTGAACAATGCTCACTACAACTACACACCAAGACAAAATGAAAATATTCTACACACAGGTTATAGTTTGAATGGATTCTCTCTGTGCACTGGATCTCAGAATGTACTTTTGAGCTGTGACTGACCTGTATCACTTATGGCTTTTACATAAAGTAATGAATAAAATCATCTACATTAAGCTCCATTTATTAAACGGGGAATCAGATATTCCCTCATGGAAAACATCAAGGTCCGTATGTGTCTAAAAGGTCAGGGAATATCAGATTCCTTGTTTTAAAAATAACCAGCTCTGATCACGTAAGATGTAACCTCTGGGGTACAAGGAACACTGGCCATCAAACTATCCCCTAAAATAATGGAAATGTGAGCCAATAGGATCCCAAGAAAAAGATCAGAAGCATGGAAGTACAGAACATGGTAGGGGACATGTATGGAGGATGCTCATATCATGTGATCAATGGTTGATATGTATGTATTAGATAATTGGGGGGGGGGGGTATTACATACAGTCAGTGGGTGACACATAAAGGGAGCTCATACAGCTATTGGGTGACCAATAGGGGACGTGTATTGGGCACCCATATCACCAATAGGGGACGTGTATTGGGCACCCATATCACCAATAGGGGACGTGTATTGGGCACCCA